>NW_027043042.1:600000-900000 GCF_036013475.1 Columba livia | reverse complement strand
ACAGAGTGTGTGTCACAAGCAGCTTTGGAAAGAGTGTGTGCGTCACAAACCCCATTGGACAGTGTGTGTGTCACAAACCCCACTGGACAGCGCGTGTATGTCACAATCCCCATTGGACACAGTGTGTTTGACAAATCCCATTGGAGAGCATATGTGTGTCACAAACTCTATTAGACAGTTTGTGTGTCACAACCCCACTGGACAGCGTCTGTGTCAAAAACCCCACTGGCAGGGTGTGTGTCACCACCCCTATTCGACAGAGTGTGTGTGTCACAAACCCCATTGGACAGCATGTGTGTCAAAAACCACCCTGGACACTGTGTATGTCACAAATCCCTTCGGAAAGCATGCGTGTCACAAACACCATTGGACAGCGTATGTGTGTCACAATCCCCATTGGACAGTGTGTGTGTCACAGACACCATTGGACAGTGTGTGTGTCACAAACCCCATTGGAAAGTGTGTGTGTGTCTCAATCCCCTTTGGACAGCGTGTGTGTGACAAACCCCATTGGACAGTGTTTGTGTCAAAAAAACCCCTGGACAGTGTGGGTGTCACAAACCCCATTGGACAGCTTGTGTGTGTCACAATCCCCATTGGACAGTGTGTGTTTCACAAACCCCATTGGACAGTGTGTGTATCACATACCACTCTGGACACCGTGTGTGTCACAAACACCACAGGAGCGTCTCTGTGTCACAAAACCCATTGGACATCGCGTGTGTATCACAATCCCCATTTGACAGAGTGTGTATCACAAGTCCCATTGGGCAGAGTGTGTGCGTCACAAACCCCATTGGAAAGTGTATGTGTCACTAACCCCATTGGATAGTATGTGCGTATCACAAAACACATTGGAAAGTGTGTGTGTTACATACCCCATTCGATAGCATGGGTTTGTCACAACCCCCATTGGACAGAGAGTGTGTGTCACAAACCCCTCTGGACAGTGTGTGTGTAACAAACCCAATGGACAGCATGTGTGTCACAAACACCATGGGACAGCTTTTGTGTATGTCACAATCCCCTTTGTACAGTGTGTGTGTCACAACCACCATTGGACAGTGTGTGTGTCACAAACCCCATTGGACAGTGTGTGTGTCACAAACCCCATTGGACAGTGTGTGTGTTACAAAACCCATTGGACAACATGCGTGTCACAAACACCATTGGACAGAGTGTGTGTAACAAACCCCACAGGACATCGTGTTTGTCACAAACACCATTGGACATCATGAGTGTGTCACAAACCCCATGGGAAAGTGTGTGTGTCACGAACCCCATTGGACAGCGTGTGTGTGTCAAAATCCAAATTTGACAGTGTGTGTGTCACAAACCCAACTGGACAGCGTGTGTGACACAAACACCCCTGGAGATTCTCTGTGTCACAAACCCCATTGGACAGCATTTATGTCACAAACCCCCCTGGACAGTGTGCGTGTCACAATCCCCATTGGACAGCGTTTGTGTGTCTCAATGCCCATTGGACAGTGTGTGTATCACAAACCCCATTGGACAGTGTTTGTGTCACAAACCCCACTGTACAGCGTGTGTGTCATGAACTCCATTGGACAGCGTGTGTGTCACAAGTACCATTGCACAGAGTGTGTGTGTCACAAACCCCATTGGACAGCGCGTGTTTCACAGACCGCATTGGAAAGTGTGTCTGTGACAAACCCCATTGAACAGCGTGTGTGTCACAAAACCCCATTGGACAGTGTGCTTGTCACAAACCCCATTTGACAGAGTGTGTGTGTAAAAAACCCCATTAGACAGTGTGTGTGTCACAAACCCCATTGGACAGCGTGTGTGTCGTGAACTCCATTGGACAGCGTGGGTGTTCACATGTACCATTGCACAGAGTGTGTGTGTCACAAATCCCATTGGACAGCGTGTGTGTCACAATCCCCATTGGACAGTTTGTGTGTCACGAACCCCCCTGGACACTGTGTGTGTCACAAACCCCATTGGACATCATCCGTGTCACAAACACCACTGGACAGCCTGTGTGTGTCACAATCCCCATTGTACAGCGTTTGTGTGTCACAACGCCCATCGGACAGCGTGTGTGTTCACAAACTCCCCTGTACAATGTGTGTGTCACAAACCCCTTTAGACAGCATGTGTGTCACAAAGCCCATGGGACAGTTTGTGTATGTCACAACCCCCATTGGATAGATTGTGTGTGTCACAAACCCCATTGGACAGCGTGTGTGTCACAAAACCCACTGGTGAGAGTGTAGTGTGACAAGCACCTTGGACAGAGTGTGTGCATCAGAAACCCCATTGGGCAGTGTGTGTGTCACAAAACAGATTGGAAAGTGTGTGTGTCAGAAACCTCACTGGACAGCGGGTGTGTGTCACAATCCCCATTGGACTGATTGTGTGTGACAAACCCCATTGGAGAGCATATGTGTGTCACAAACCCTATTGGACAGTTTGTGTGTCACGAACCCCCCTGGACACTGTGTGTGTCACAAACCCCATTGGACATCATCCGTGTCACAAACACCGCTGGACAGCCTGTGTGTGTCACAATGCCCATTGTACAGCGTTTGTGCGTCACAATGTCCATTGGACAGTGTGTGTATCACAAAACCCAATGGAAAGCGTGTCTGTCACAAACCCCATTGGAAAGTGTGTGTGTCACAAACCCCATGGGACAGCATGCGTGCAACAAACACCATGGGACAGCGTGTCTGTGTAACGATCACCATTAGAAAGCCTGTGTGTCATAAAACCCCGAGGACAGTGTGAGTATGACGAACCCGATTGGACAGCGTATGTTTCAGGAACTCCATTTGACAGAGTGTGTGTCGCAAGCCCCATAGGACAGAGTGAGTGTGTCGCAAACCCGATGGGACAGCGTGTGTGTGTCACAATCCCCATTGGACAGTGTGTGTGTCACAAACCCCCTCGACAGTCTGCTTGTCACAAACCCCGTTGGTCAGAGTGTGTGTGTCACAACCCTATTAGACAGTGTGTGTGTCACAAACCCCATTGGAAAGTGTGTGTGTTACAAACCCCACGGGACAGCGTGTGTGTCAGGAACCCCATTGGACAGCATGTGTGTAGCAAGCCCCATTGGCCAGATTGTGTGTGTCACAAAGCCCATTGGACAACGTGTGTGTCACAAACACCATTGGACAGCGTGTATCTCACAAATGCCATTGGACAATGTGTGTGTCACAATCTCCATTGGACAGAGTGAGTGTCAGAAACACCATTGGACACAGTGTGTGTAACCAGCCCCATTGGACAGTGTGTGTATCACAATACTCCCCGGACAGAATGTCTGTCACATACCTCATTTGACAGGTGTGTGCCTCAAACACCTTTGCACAGGTAGTGTGTCAGAAACCCTATTGGAAATTGTGTGTGTCACAAACCCCATTGGATTGCGTGTGTGTCACGAACCCCATTGGACAACGTGTGTGTCACAAGTACCTTTGGACAGAGTGTGTTTTTAACAAATCCCATTGGACAGCGTGTGTGTGTCACAAACCTCATTGGACAGCGTGTGTGTCACAGACCCCATTGGACAGCGTGTGTGTCACAAACACCATTGGACATCATCCGTGTCACAAACACCATTGGACAGCCTATATGTGTCACAATCCCCATTGGACATTGTTTGTGTGTCACAATGCCCATTGGACAGTTCGCGTATCACAAACCCCATTGGACAGTGTTTGTCTCACAAACCCCATTGGACAGCCTGTGTGTCACGAACCCCATTGGACAGCGTGTCTGTCACAAGTACCATTGGACAGAGTGTGTGTGTCACAAATCCCATGGGACAGCGTGTGTGTGTCACAATCCGCATTAGATAGCGAGTGTGTTCACAAACCCCCGTGGACACTCTGTGTGTCACAAAGCCCACTGGACATCGCGTGTTTCACAAACGCAATTGGAAAGTGTGAGTGTCAAAAACGCCATTGGACATAGTTTGTGTATAAAAACCCCATTGGACAGCGTGTGTGTCACACACCCCCTGGACAGTTTGCTTGTCACAAACCCCGTTTGACAGAGTGTGTGTGTCACAAACCCCATTAGACAGTGTGTGTATCACAAATCCCATTGGACAGCGTGTTTGTCAGAAACCACATTGGAAAGTGTGTGTGTCAGAAACCGCATTGGAAAGTGTGTGTGTCACAAACCCCATTGGATAGCATGTGTGTGTCACAAACCCTATTGGATAGTGTGTGTGTCACAAACGCCATTGGACAGTGTGTGTTTCACAAACCCCCGAGGACAACTTGTGTGTCACGAACCACATTGGACAGCGTGTGTGACACAAAACCCTTTGAAAAGTGTGTTTGTCAAAAGCACCATTATACAGAGTGTGTGTGTCACAAACCCATCGGACAGCGTTTGTTTGTCAGAAACCCCATTAGACAGTGTGTGTGTCACAAAACCCATTGGACAGAGTGTGTTTCTCAAACCGAGTTGGAGAGTGTGTGTGTCACAAACCCCATTGGACAGCGTGTGTGTTTCACAAACCCCATTGGACAGTGTGTGTGTGCAACAAACCCCAATGGACAGCGTGTGTGTCACAACCCCCATTGGACAGATTGTGTGTGTCACGAACCCCATTGGACAGCGTGTGTGTCACAAGTTCCATTGCACAGGGTGTGTGTGTCACAAACCCAATTGCACAGCGTGTGTGTCACAAACCCCATTGGACCGCGTGTGTATGCCACAAACCCCATTGGACAGTGTGTGTGTCACAAAGTTCATTGGAAACTGTGTGTGTCACACAGCCCATTCGACAGCATGTGTGTCACAAAAACCATTGGACATCATCCGTGCCACAAAAAACTTTGAACAGCGTGTGTGTGTCACAATCCCCTTTGGACAGCGTTTGTGTGTCACAACCCCCATTGGACAGTGTGTGTATCACAAACCCCATTGGACAGTGTTTGTGTCACAAACCCCATTGGACAGCGTGTGTGTCACGAACCCCGTTGGACAGTGTGTGTGTCACAACCCACATTGGATAGCGTGTGTGTGTCACGAACCCCATTGGACAGTGTGTGTGTCACAAACTTCATTGGACAGCGTGTGTGTCACAAATCACCCTGGACAGTTTGTTTGTCAAAAGCCGCATTGGACAGAGTGTTTGTGTCACAAACACCATTGGACAGCGTGTCTGTCACAATACCCATTGGACAGCAGGCGTGTCACAAACACCATTTAACAGCGTGTGTGTGTCACAGTGCCCATTGGACAGCCTGTGTGTCACAAGCTCCACTGGACAGCTTTTGTGTGTCACAAAACCCATTGGACAGCGTATGTGTCAGAAGCCCCATTGGACAGTGTGTGTGTCACAAACCCCTTTGGACTGTGTGTGTGGCACAAACCACATAGGGCAGTGTGTGTTTCATAAACCCCATTGGATATAGTGTGTGTGTCACAAACCCCATTTGACAGCGTGTGTGTCACAAACACCATTGGACAGTGTGTGTGTCACAAACCCCACTGGACAGCGTGTGTGTGTCAGAAAACCTAAAGGTCAGTGTGTGTGTCACAAACCCCAATGGACAGCGTGTGTGTGTCACAAACCCTCCAGGTCAGTGTGTGTGTCACAAAACCCATTGGACAGCATGCGTGTCACAAACACCATTGAACAGTGTATGTGTAACAAACCCAACTGGTCAGCGTGTGTGTCATAAAACCCATGGGACAGCGTGTGTGTGTCACAAACCCCATTGGAAAGTGTGTGTGTCACAAACCCCATTGGAAAATGTGCGTGTCACAAACCCCATTGGACATCGTGTGTGTGTCACAATCCCCTTTGGACAATGTGTGTGTCAAAAAACACATTGTATAGCGTGTGCCTCACAAACCCCATTAAAAAGTGTGTGTGTGACAAACCCCAGTGGAGAATGTGCTGTGTCACAAACCCTAGTGGACATATTTTGTTTCACTATCCCCATTGGACAGCGTGTGTGTCACAATCCCCATTGGACAGTGTGTGTGTCACAAAACCCATTGTACACTGTGTGTGGCACAATCCCCTTTGGAAAGCGTGTGTTTCACAAACCCATTTGACAGGGTGTGTGTCACAAATGCAATTGGACAGAATGTGTGTGTGACAAACACCATTGGACAGTGTGTGTATCACAAACCCCATTGGACAGAGTGTGCGTCACAAACCCCCCTGGACAGTGTGTTTGTCACTAACCCCATTGGACAGAGTGTGTGTGTCATAAAGCCAATTGGACAGCATGTGTGTCACAATCCCCTTTGGACAGCGTTTGTTTGTCACAATGCCCATTGGACAGTGTGTGTATCACAAACCCCATTGGACAGTGTGTGTGTCACAAACCCTCCTGGTCAGCGTGTGTGTCACAAACACCATTGGACAGCGTGTGCGTCAAAAACCCCCCTCGACAGTGTGTTTGTCACAAACCCCATTGGACAGTGTGTGTCACATATCCCATTGGACAGTGTCTGTGTCACAAACCCCATTGGAGAGCGTGTGTGTGTCACAATCCCCTTTGGACAGTGTGTGTGTCAGAAATCCCATTGGTTAGCGTGTGTGTGTACAAAGCCTATTGGACAGTGCGTATGTCACAAACCGCAGTGGACAGTGTGTGTGTCACGAACCCCATTGGACATAATGTGTGTTTCACAAAACGCATTGGACAGCGTGTGTGTCACAAGAACCATTGGACAGAACGTGTGTCAAAAACCCCATTGGACAGCATGTGTGTGGCATAAACCCCATTGGACAGCATGTGTGTCCCAATCCCGATCGGACAGCGTGTGTGTCAGAAACCCCACTGGACAGTGTGTGTCACAAATCCCATTGGACAGCGTGTGTGTCACAATCCCCCTTGGACAAACTGTGTGTGTCACATACCCCCTGGTAAGTGTGTGTCTCACAAACCCCATTTGACAGCGTGTGTGTCACAAACAGCATTGGACAGTGTCTGTGTCACAAACACCATTGGATAGCGTGTGTGTGTCACAAAACCCATTGGAAAGTGTGTGTGTCACAAACCCCATTGGATAGTGTGTGTGTTTCACAAACCCTATTGTACAGTGTGTATGTCACAACCCCCATTGGACAGCGTCTGTGTCTCAAACCCCATTGGACAGCGTGTGTGTCACAAACACCATTGGACATAGTGTGTGTGTCACAATCCACATTGGACAGTGTGTGTGTCACAAACCCCATTGGAATGCATGTGTGTCTCACAAACCCTATTGGACAGTGTGTGTGTCACAAACCCCACTGGACAGCATGAGTGTCACGAACCCCATTGGACAGCGTGTGTGTCACAAGACCCATTGGACAGAGTGTGTGTGTCACAAAACCCATTGGACAGCGTGTGTGTCACAAACCCCGATGGACAGCGTGTGCGTCACAAACGCCGTTGGACAGCGTGTGCGTCACAAACCCCCCTGGTCAGTATGTCTGTCACAACCCCATTTTACAGAGTGTGTGTGACATAAATCCCTTTGGACAGCATGTGTGTCACAATCCCCACTGGACAGCCTGTGTGTGTCACAAACCCTCCTGGTCAGTGTGTGTGTCACAAACCCCATTTGACAGCGTGTATGTCACAAACCCCATTGGTAAGTGTGTGTGTCACAGACCCCATTGGAAAGTGTGTGTTTCACAAACCCCATTGAACAGCGTGTGCGTCACAAACCCCCCTGGACAGTGTGTTTGTCACAAACCCCATTGGACAGTATGTGTCACATATCCCATTGGACATCGTGTGTGTTCACAAACCCCATTGGACAGCCTGTGTGTGTCACAAAACCCCCCTTGTCAGTGTTTGTGTCACAAACCCCATTTTACAGCGTGTGTGTCACAAACAGCATTGGACATTGTCTGTGTCACAAACCACATTGGACAGCATGCGTGTCACAATCCCCATTGGACATCGTGTGTGTGTCACAAACACCATTGGAAAGTGTGTGTGTAAAAAAACCAAAAGGTCAGCGTGTGTGTCATAAAACCCATGCGACAGCGTGTGTGTGTCACAAACCACATTGGAAAGTGTGCGTGTCACAAACCCCACTGGACATCGTGTGTGTGTCACAATCCCCATTGGACAGTGTGTGTGTCAAAAAACCCATTGTATAGCATGTGTCTCGCAAACCCGATTAAAAAGCCTGTGTGTCACAAACCCTATTGGACAGTGTCTGTGTCACAAACCCCACTGGACAGCGTGTATGTCACGAAACCCATTGGACAGATTGTGTGTTTCACAAACCCCATTGGACAGCGTGTGTGTCACAAAACCCATTGGACAGCATGCGTGTCACAAACACCATTGGACAGTGTTTGTGTAACAAACCCAATTGGTTAGCGTGTGTGTCACAAACCGCATTGGACAGTGTGTGTGCCACAAACCCCATTGGATAGCGTGTGTGTGTCACAAACTCTATTGGACAGTGTGTGTTTCACAAACCCCACTGGACAGCGTGTGTGTCACGAACACCATTGGACAGATTGTGTGTTTCACAAACCCCATTGGACAGCGTGTGTGTCACAAGAACCATTTGACAGAGTGTGTGTGTCACAAACCACGTTGGACAGCGTGTTTTTGTCACAATCCCCATTGGACAGCGTGTGTGTCACAAACCCCACTGGAGGCGTGTGCCTCACAAATCATCTCGACATTGTGTTTGTCACTAACCCCATTGGACAGACTGTGTGTGTCATAAACCCCATTGGACAGTGTGTGTCAGAAATCCCATTGGACAGCGTGTGAGACACAAACCCCATTGGACAGCCTGTGTGTGTCAGAAACCCCACTGGTCAGTGTGTGGTCACAAACCCCATTTGACAGCGTGTGTTTCACAAACACCATTGGACAGTGTGTGTGTCTCAAACCCCATTGGACAGCGTGTGTGTGTCACAAACCCTCCTGGTCAGTGTGTGTGTAACAAACCCCATTGGACAGCCTGTGTGTAGTCACAAACCCCCATTGTCAGTGTTTTTGTCACAAACCCCATTTGCCAGTGTGTGTGTCACAAACACCATTGGACTGTGTCTCTGTTCACAAACCCCATTGGATAGCGTGTGAGTGTCACAAACCCCATCGGAAAGTGTGTGTGTCACAAACCCCATTGGACAGCATGCGTGTCAAAAAAAACATTGGACAGTGTGTGTGTAACAAACCGAATTGGACAGCGTGTGTGTCACAAGACCAATTGGACAGCGTGTGTGTGTCACAAAACCCATTGGACAGTGTGTGTGTCACAAACCCCATTGGACAGCGTGTGTGTGGCATAAACCCCATTGGACAGCATGTGTGTCACAATCCCCATCGGACAGTGTGTGTGTCAGAAACCCCATTGGACAATGTGTGTCAAAAATCCCATTGGACAGCATGTGTGTCACTATCCCCCTTGGACAAACTGTGTGTGTCACATACCCCCTGGTCAGTGTGTGTGTCACAAACCCCATTTGACAGCGTGTGTGTCACAAACACCATTGGATAGCGTGTGTGTGTCACAAACCCCATTGGAAAGTGTGAGTGTCACAAACCCCATTGGATAGAGTGTGTGTTTCACAAACCCTATTGTACAGTGTGTATGTCACAACCCCCATTGGAGAGCGTCTGTGTCTCAAACCCTATTGGACAGTGTGTGTGTCACAAACACCATTGGACATCGCGTGTGTGTCACAATCCCCATTGGACAGTGTGTGTCAGAAATCCCTTTGGACAGCGTGTGTGTCACGAACCCCATTGGACAGCCTTTGTGTGTCACAAAGCCCCCTGGTCAGTGTGTGTGTCACAAACCCCATTTGACAGCGTGTGCATCACAAACACCATTGGACAGTGTGTGTGTCACAAACCCCATTGGACAGCGTGTGTGTCACAAACACCATTGGATAGTGTGTGTGTCACAAACCCCATTCGAAAGTGTGTGTGTCACAGACCCCATTGGAAAGTGTGTGTGTCGCAAACCCCATTGGACAGCGTGTGTATCACAAACCCCCCTGGACAGTGTGTTTGTCACAAACCCCATTGGACAGTGTGTGTCACATATCCCATTGGACAGCATGTGTGTCACAATCCCCATCGGACAGCGTGTTTGTCAGAAACCCCATTGGACAGTGTGTGTCAGAAATCCCTTTGGACAGCGTGTGTGTCACAAACACCATTGGATAGCGTATGTGTGTCAAAAAGACCTTTGGAAAGTGTGTGTGTCACAGACCCCATTAGACAGCATGTGTGTCACAACCCCATTGGACAGAGTGTGTTTCACGAAAACCATTGGACAGAAAACGTGTCAAAAACACCTTTGGACAGTGTGTGTGTAACAAACCCAATTGGTCAGCCTGTGTGTCACAAACCCCATTGGACAGGCTCTGTGTGTCACAAACCCCTTGGTCAGTGTGTGTGTTACAAACCCCATTGGACACCGTGTGTGTGTCACAAAACCCATTGGAAAGTGTGTTTGTCACAAACACCATTGGAAAGTGAGCGTGTCACAAACTCCTTTGCATAGACAGTGTATTTCACAATCCACATTGGACAGAGTCTCTAGCACAAACCCCAATGCACAGAGTGTGTGTCAAAAACACCATTGAACTGAGTGTGTGTGTCACAATCCCCATTGGACAGTGTGTGTGTCACAAACCCAACTGGATAGTGTGTGTGTGTCACAAACCCTATTAGACATTGTGTGTGTCACAAACCGCACAGGACAGCGTGTATATCACGAACCCCATTGGACAGATTGTGTGTTTCACAAACCCCATTGGACAACGTGTGTGTCTTAAACCCCATTGGAGAGCGTGTGTGTGTCACAAACCCCATTGGACAGCGTGTGTGTGTCACAAACCCCACTGGACAACGTGTGCGTCACAAACCCCCCTGGACAGTGTGTTTGTAACAAACCACATGGGACAGTGTGTGTCACATATCGCATTGGACAGCCTGTGTGTGTCACAAACCCCCCTTGTCAGTGTTTTGTGGCACCAACCCCATTTAACAGAGTGTGTGTGTCACAAGACCCTTTGGACAGTGTGTGTGTATCACAAAACCCATTGAACAGCGTGTGAGTAACAAATGTCTTTGGACAGTGTGTGTGTTACAAACTCCATTGGACAGCGTGTGTGTCACAAACCCTCCTCGTCAGTGTGTGTGTCACAAATCCTATTGGACGGCGTTTGTGTCACAAGCTCATTGGACAGAGTTTGTGTCACAAAACCCATTTGTCAGCGTGTCACAGACTCCATTGGACAATGTGTGTGTAACAAAACCAATTGGTCAGCATGGGTGACACAAACCTCATGGGACAGCATGGTTGTTTCACAAAACCCGTTGTAAAGTGTGTGTGTCACTAACTCCTATGGAAAGTGTGCGTGTCACAAACCCCATTGGATAGCGTGTGTATGTCAGAATCCCCATTGGACAGCGTCTGTGTCACAAACCCTGTGGGACAGCGTGTGTATGTCGCAATCCCCATTGGACAGTGTCTGTGTCACAAAACCCACTGGACAGATTCTGTGTGTCACAAAAAACACTGGACAGTTTATGTGTCACAAAACCCGTTGGATAGCGTGTGTGTGTCACAAACCCTATTAGACAGTGTGTGTGTCACAAACCCCACTCGACAGCGTGTGTATCACGAACTCCATTGGACAGCGTGTGTGTCACAAGTACCATTGGACAGAGTGTGTGTGTCAAAAACCCCATTGGACAGTGTGTGTGTCACAATCCCCATTGGACAGCGTGTGTGTCACAAACCCCATGGGACAGATTGTGTGTATCACAAACCCCATTGAAGAGCGTATGTGTCATAAACCCCATTGGACTTCGTGTGTGTGTCACAATAACCTTTGGACACTGGGTGTGTGTCACAAATCCCATTGGACAGCGTGTGTGTCACAAACCCCTTCAGACAGTGTGTGAGTCACAAACCACACTGGACAGCGTGTGTGTGTCACAATCCCCTTTCGACTGTGTGTGTGCCACAAACCCCATGGGACAGAGTGTGTGTCACGAACTCTATTGGACAGCATGTGTGTCACAAGCCCATTGGACAGAGTGTGTGTTTCACAAAACCCACTGGACAGTATATGTGTCAAAAACCCCATTGGGTAGCATGTGTGTCACAAACCCAAATGGACAGTGTGTGTGTCACAAACCCCATGGGACAGAGTGTGTGTCAAAAACACTAATGGACAGCGTGTGTGTCACAAACACCATTGGAGAACGTGTGTCTGTCACAATCCCCATTGGACAGAGTGTGTGTCACAAACCCCATTGGACAGTGTGTGTGTAACAAACCCCATTGGACAGCGTGTATGTTTCACAATGCCCTTTGGACAGTGTGTATGTCACAAAACCCCATGGGACAGAGTGTGTGTCACAAACACTATTGGACAGCGTGTGTCTCATAAACCCCATTAGATAGCGTGCGTGTCACAAGACCCATTGGACAGAGTGTGTGTGTCACTAACCAATGGACAGTGTGTGTGTCACAATTCCCATTGGACAGCATGTGTTTCACAAAACCCATTGGACAGCGTGCGTGTCACAAGACCCATTGGACAGAGGGTGTGTGTCGCAAACCCCATTGGACAGCGTATGTGTCACAATTCCCATTGAACAAATTGTGTGTGTCACAAACCCCATTGGACAGCGTGTGTGTCATAAACCCCATTAGATAGGGTGCGTGTCACAAGACCCATTGGACAGAGTGTGTGTGTCACGAACCCCATTGGACAGCGTGTGTGTCACAAGACCCATTGGACAGAGTGTGTGTGTCACAAACCCCATTGGACAGTGTGTTTGCCACAATACCCATTGGACAACGTGTGTGTCACAAACCCAATTGGACAGTGTGTGTGTGTCACAAACTCCATAGTACAGTGTATGTGTCACAAAACCCATTGTATTGCGTGTGTGTCACAAATACCATTAGAAAGCGTGTGTGTCACAAACCAAATTGGAAAGCATGTGTGTGTCACAAACCCTATTGGTCAGTGTGTGTGTCACAAACCCCACTCGACAGCGTGTGTGTTACACACCCCATTGGACAGCGTGTGTGTCATAAACCCCATTGGACAGCGTGTGTGTTCACAAACCCCATTGGACAGAGTGTGTGTGTCACACACCCCATTGGAGAGCGTGTGTGTCACAAACCTCTTTGGACAGTGTGTGTGTCACAAACTCCTTTGGACAGCGTGTGTGTGTCACAATCTCCATTGGACAGTGTGTGTGTCATAAACCCTATGGGACAGAGTGTGTTTCACAAACACTCTTGGACAGTGTGTGTCACAAGCCCATTGGACAGCATTTGTGTGTCACAAACCCTCCTGGTAAGTGTGTGTGTCACAAACCCCATTGAACAGCGTGTGTGTCACAAGGTCATTGGACAGAGTTTGTGTCACAAAACCCATTTGACAGCGTGTCACAAAGCCCATTGGACTGTACAAACCCAATTGGTCAGCGTGTGTGTCACAAACACCATGGGACAGCGTGTGTGTGTCGCAAAACCCATTGGAAAGTGTGTGTGTCACAAACCCCATTGGAAAGTGTGCGCATTACAAACCCCATTGGATAGCGTGTGTATGTCACAATCCCCATTGGACAGTGTCTGTGTCACGAACCCCATTGCACAGCTTGTGTGTCACAAACACCATTGGACAGAGTGTGTGTGTCACAATCCCCATTAGAAACTGTGTGTTTCACAAACCCCATTGGATAACGTGTGTGTTTCACAAACCCTATTGGACAGTGTTTGTGTCACAAACCCCACTCGACAGTGTGTGTATCACGAACCCTATTGGACAGCATGTGTGTCACAAGTACCATTGAACAGAGTGTGCGTGTCACAAACCCCATTGGACAGTGTGTGTGTCACAATCCCCATTGGACACCGTGTGTGTCACAAACCCCATTGGACAGATTGTGTGTGTCACAAAGCCAATGGGACAGAGTGTGTGTCAAAAACAATATTGGACAGCCTGTGTGTCACAAGCCCATTTGACAGAGTATGTGTTTCACAAAAACCACTGGACAGTATATGTGTCAAAAACCCCATTGAAGAGCGTGTGTGTCACAAACACCATTGGACAGCATTTGTGTGTCACAAACCCCATTAGACAGTGTGTGTGTCACAAACCCCATTGAATAGCGTGTGTGTGTCGCAATCCCCATTGGACATCGTCTGTGTCAGAAAACCCATTGGACAGCGTGTGTGTCACAAACACCATTGGACATCGTGTGTATGTCACAATCCCCATTGGACAGAGTGTGTGTCACAAACCCCTTTGGATAGCGTGTGTGTGTCACAAACCCTATTGGACAGTGTTTGTGTCACCAGCATCACTGGACAGAGTGTGTGTGTAGAACTCCATTGGACAGCGTGTGTGTCACAAAACCCATTTTACATAGTATGTGTGTCACAAACACTATTGGTCAGCGTGTGTGTCACAAACCCCTATGGACAGTGTGTGTTTCCCAAACCCCATTGCACAGCGTGTGTGTGTGTCACAATCCCCAATGTATAGCGTTAGTGTCACAAACCCCATTAGAAATTGTGTGTGTCACAAACCCCATTGGATAGCGTGTCTGTGTCACAAACCCTATTGGACAGTGTGTGTGTCACAAACACCACTCGACACTGTGTGTTTCACTAACCCCATTGGACAGTGTGTGTGTCACAAACTCCATGAGACAGAGTGTGTTTCACAAACACTTTTGGACAGCGTGTGTGTCAAAAAACACACTGGACAGCGTGCGTGTCACAAACACCATTGGACAATGTGTGTGTGTCACAAACCCCATTAAAAAGTGCTTGTGTCACAAACCCCATTGGATAGTGTGTGTGTGTCACAAACCCTATTGGACAGTCTGTGTCACAAAACCAGCTCGACAGCATGTGATTCACGAACACCATTGGACCGCGTGTGTGTCACAAGACCAATTGGACAGCGTGTGTGTCACAAACCACACTGGACAGAGTGTGTGTGTCACACACCGCATTGGATAGCATTTGTGTGTCACAAAGCCCATTGGACAGTGTGTTTGTCACAATTAGAAAGCGTCTGTGTCACAAACCCCATTGGACAGCGTGTGTGTCACAAATCTCTATGGACAGTGTGTGTGTCACAATCCCCATTGGACAGCGCGTGTGTCACAAATCCCACTGGACAGAGTATGCGTGACACATACCCCATTGGAAAGAGTGTGTGTGTCACAGTCCCCATTAATCAGTGTATGTGACACAAACCCCATTGGAGAGAGTGGGTGTCACAAACCCAATTTGACAGCATGTGTGTCACAAACACCATTGGACAGCTTGTGTGTGTCACAAACCCAATTGGACAATGTGTGTGTCACAAACCCCATTGGACAGCGCGTGTGTCACAAATCCCACTGGACAAAGTATGCGTGACACATACCGCATTGGAAAGAGTGTGCGTGTCACAGTCCCCATTAATCAGTGTATGTGACACAAACCCCATTGGAGAGAGTGGGTGTCACAAACCCAATTTGACAGCATGTCTGTCACAAACACCATTGGACAGCTTGTGTGTGTCACAAACCCAATTGGACAATGTGTGTGTCACAAACCCCATTGGACAGAGGGTGTGTCACAAGCCCTATTGGACAGCGTGTGTGTGTCACAATCCACGTTGGACAGAGTGTGTATGACAAACCCCACTGGACAATGTTTGTGTCACAAACCTCACTGGACCCTGTGTGTGTCACAAAACCGATTGGACAGCGTGTGTGTCAGAAACACCATTGGACAGCATGCGTGTGACACAATCCCCATTGGACTGTGTGTGTGTCACCTACCCCATTGGACAGCGTGTTTGTCACAATCCCCATTGGATAGCGTGTGTGTCACACACCAAATTGGACAGAGTTTGTGTCTCAAACCCTATTGGACAGTGTGTGTGTCACAAACCCCATTGGACAGCGTCCGTGTCACAAACGCCATTGGACGGCGTGTGTGTCTCTCAACCCCCATTGGACAGTGTGTGTGTCACAATCTCCATTGGACAGCGAGTGTGTGAGAAAACCCATTGGACAGAGTGTGTATAACAAAACTCATTGGAAAGAGTGTCTGTCACAATCCCCATTGGACAACGTGTGTGTCACAAACCCCATTGGACAGAGTGTGTATAGCAAAACCCATTGGAAAGAGTGTGTGTCACGAAACCCATTGGACTGCGTGTGCATGTCACAGTCCCCATTGGACAGTTTGTGTGGCACAAACCCCATTAGACAACGTGTGTGTCACAAACCCCATTGGACAGTGTGTGTGTCACAAACCCATTGGACAGCATCCGTGTCACAAACGCCATTGGACAGCGTGTGTATGTCACAATCCCAATTGGACAGCGTGTGTGACACAAAAACCATTGCACAGTGTGTGTGTTTCACAATCCCCATTGAACAGAGTGTGTGTGTCACAAACCCCATTGGACAGCATGTTTGTCACAAACCCCTTTGGACAGTGTGTGTTTCACAAACCCCATTGGACAGTGTCTGTGTCACAATCCACTTTGGATAGTGTGTGTGTTACAAAAACCCATTGGACAGTGTGTGTCACAAACCATATTGGACAGCGTGTGTGTTACAAACAGCATTGGACAGCGTGTGTTTGTCACAAACCCCATTGGACAGAGTAGGTGTGACAAACGCTTTGGGCAGCGTGTGCGTGTTACAAACACCATGGAAAGGGTGTGTGTCACAAACCCCAATGGATAGTGTGTGTGTCACATACCCCACTGGAAAGCATGTGTGTTACGAACCCCATGGGACAGCGTGTGTGTCACAAGCCCCTTTGGACAGCATGAGTGTCAGAAACCCCATTGGACAGCGTGTGTGTGTCACAAACCCCATAAGACTGTGTGTGTGTAAAAAACCATATTGGTCAACGTGTGTGTCTCAAACCCCATGGGACAGCGTGTGTGTGTCAGAAACCCCTTTAGAAACTGTGCGTGTCACAAACCCCTTTGGATAGCATGTGTGTGTCACAAACCCTATTGTATAGTGTGTATGTCACAATCCCCATTGGACAGCGTCTGTGTCACAAACCCCATTGGACAGCGTGTGTGTCAAAAACACCATTGGACATCGTGTGTGTGTCACAATCCCCATTGGACAGTATGTGTGTCACAAAACCCTTTGTATAGCGTGTGAGTCACAAACCCCGTTAGAAAGTGTGTGTGTCACAAACCCTATTGGACAGTGTGTGTGTCACAAACCCCACTGGACAGCGTGTGTATCAGGAACCCCATTGGACAACGCGTGTGTCACAAAACCCATTGGACAGCATGTGTGTCACAATCCCCATTGGACATCGCGTGTGTCACAAAACCTATTGGACAGCGTTTGTGTCACAATATCCATTGGACAGAGTGTGTGTGTCACAATCCCCATTGAACAGCCTGTGTGTCAGAAACCTCTTTGGACAGTGTGTGTGTCACAAACATCCTTAGACAGCGTTTGTGTGTCTTAATCCCCATTGGACAGTGTGTGTGTCACAAACCCCAGTGGACAGTGTGTGTGTCACAAAACCCACTGGACAGTGTGTGTCACAAACCCCACTGGACAGCGTGTGTGTCACAATCCCCATTGGACAGCGTGTGTGTCACAAGAACATTGGAAGGAGTGTGTGTGTCACAAAACCCACTGGACAGTGTATGTGTCAGAAAACCCATTGGGGAGCGAGTGTGTGTCCCAAAGCCTATTAGACAGTGTGTGTGTAACAAACCCTATCGGTCAGCGTGTTTGTCACAAACCCCATGGGACAGGGTGTGTGTGTCACAAACCCCACTGGAAAGTGTGTGTGTCACAAACCCCTTCGGATAGCGTGTGTGTGTCACAAACCCTATTGGATAGTGTGTATGTCACAATCCCCATTGGACAGCGTCTGTGTCACAAACCCCATTGGACAGCGTCTGTGTCACAAACCCCATTGGACAGCGTGTGTGTCACAAGATCCATTGGACAGAGTGTGTGTGTCACAAACCGCATTGGACAGCGTGTGTTACAAAACCCACTGGACAGTGTGTGTGTCACAAGCCCCACTGGACAGAGTGTGTGTGTCACAAACCCCATTGGACAGCATGTGTGTCACAAACCCCCGTGGGTACTGTGCGTATCATGAACGCCATTGGACAGTTTGTGTGTCACAACCCCCCCTGGACAGTGTGTGTGTCACACTCCACAGTAGACAGCGTGTGTGTCTCAATCCCCATTGGATAGTGTGTGTGTCACAAACCCCACTGGACAGCGTGTGTGTCTCAAACTCCCATGGACAGTTTGTGTGTCACAAAACCCATTGGACAGAGTTTGTGTGTCACAATCCCCATTTGACCGAGTGTGTGTGTCACAAACCCCATTGGAGACTGTGTGTCTGACAAACCCCACTAGACAGTACGTGTGTCACAAAACCCATTGGACAGCATGCATGTCACAAACACCATTATACACCGTGTGTATGTCACAATCCTCATTGCACTGTGAGTGTGTCACAAACCCATTTGACAGCATGTGTTTCACAAGCGCCATTGGACAGGGTGTGTGTGTGACAAACACCATTGGACAGTGTCTGTGTCACAATCCCCATTGTACACTGTGTTTGTGACAAACCCCATTGCACAGCGTTTGTGTGTCACAATCCCCATTGAACAGCATGTGTGTCACAAACCCAATTGGACAGCGTGTGCGTCACAAATCCCCCTGTACAGTGTGTTTGTCTCAAACCCCATTGGACAGAGTGTGTGTGTCATAAACCCCATTGGACAGAATGTGTGTCACAGTCGCCATTGGACAGCGTCTGTGTGACACGAACCCCTTTGGACAGCGTGTGTGTGTCACAAACCCTCCTGGTCACTGTGTGTGTCACAAGGCCCATTGGACAGCGTGTGAGTCACAAGACCATTGGACAGCGTGTGTGTCACAAACCCCTTTGGACAGTGTGTTTCACAAACCCCATTGTACAGTGTGTGTGTGGCACAATCTCCATTGGACGATGTGTGTGTCACAAACCCCATAGGACAGAGTGTGATTCGCAAACACTATTGGACAGCGTGTTTGTCAGAAGCCCATTGGACAGTGTGTGTGTGTCACAAAACCTCCTGGTCAGTGTGTGTGTCACAAACCCCATTGTATAGTGTGTGTGTCACAAGCCCATTGGACAGAGTTTATGTCACAAAACCCATTTGACAGCGTGTCACAAACACCATTGTACAGTGTGTGTGTCACAAAGCCCATGGGACAGAATGTGTGTCATAAACAGTATTGGACAGTGTGTGTGTCACAAACCCCACTAGACAGCGTGTGTGTCGCGAACCCCATTGGACAGCGTGTATGTCACAAGACCATTGGAAAGAGTGTGTGTGTCACAAAACCCATTGGACAGTGTATGTATCACAAAACACATTGGATAGCGTGTGTGTGTCCCGAAGCCTAGGGGACAGTATGTGTGTAACAAACACCATTGGACAGCGTGTGTGTGTCACAAACCCCATTAGACAGTGTGTGTGTAACAAACCCAATTGGTCAGCGTGTGTGTCACAAACCCCATGGGACAGCGTGTGTGTGTCTCAAACCCCTTTAGAAAGTGTGCGTGTCACAAATCCCTTTGGATAGCGTGTGTGTGTCACATACCCTATTGTATAGTGTGTATGTCACAATCCCCATTGGACAGCGTCTGTCTCACAAACCCCATTTATTAGAGCGTGTGTGTCACAAACACCATCGGACATCGTGTGTGTGTCACAAAACATTTGCATAGCGTATGTGTCACAAACCCCATTAGAAAGTGTGTGTGTCACAAACCCCGTTGGATAGCATGTGGGTGTCACAAACCCTATTGGACAGTGTGTGTGTCACAAACCCCACTGGACAGCGTGTGTGTCACGAACCCCATTGGACAGCGTGTGTGTCACAAGAGCCATTGGACAGAGTGTGTGTGACACAAACCCCATTAAAAAGTGTGTGTGTCACAAACCCCATTGCATAGCGTGTGTGTCGCAATACCCATTGGACAGTGTGTGTGTCTCACAAACCCCATTGGACAGCGTGCGTGGCACAAAACCCACTGGACACTGTATGTCTCACAAAACCCATTGGATAGCATGTGTGTGTCACAAACCCTATTGGACAGCGTGTGTTACAAAACCTACTGGACAGTGTGTGTGTCTCAAACACCAATGGACAGCGTGTGTGTCACAAAACACATTGGACAGAGTTTGCGTGTCAAAAACCCCATTGGACAGCGTGTGTGTCACAACCCCCATTTGACCGAGTGTGTGTGTCACAAACCCCATTGGGACCGTGTGTCTTACAAACACCACTGGACAGTACGTGTGTCACAAAACCCATTGTACAGCATGCGTGTCACAAACACCATTGTACAGCGTGTGTATGTCACAATCATCATTGCACTGTGAGTGTGTCACAAACCCATTTGACACCGTGTGAGTCACAAACGCCATTGGACAGAGTGTGTGTGTGACAAACACCATTGGACAGTGTGTGTGTCACAATCCCCATTGTACAGTGTGTTTGTGACAAACTCCATTGGACAACGTGTGTGTATCACAGTCCCCATTGGACAGCATGTGTGTCAGAAACCCAATCGGACAGCGTGTGCGTCACAAATCCCCCTGGACAGTGTGTTTGTCACAAACCCCATTGGACAGTGTGTGTGTATCATAAACCCCACTGGACACAATGTGTGTCACAATCCCCATTGGACAGCGTGTGTGTGTCACAAACCCTCCTGGTCAGTGTGAGTGTCGCAAAGCCCACTGGACAGCGTGTGTGTCACAAGCCCCTTGGACAGAATGTGTGTCAGAAACACCATTGGACATCGTGTGTGTGTCCAAATCCCCATTGGACAGCGTCTGTGTCACAAACCCCATTAGAACGTGTGTGTGTTACATACCCCATTGGATAGCATATGTTTGTCACAAAGCCTATTGGACAGTGTGTGTGTCACATACCCCACTGGACAGCGTGTGTATCACGAACCCCATTGGACAACGTGCGTGTCACAAAATCCATTGGACACCGTGTGTGTCACAATCCCCATTGGACAG
The DNA here is from genome assembly GCF_036013475.1 of Columba livia. Lineage (NCBI taxonomy): Eukaryota > Metazoa > Chordata > Aves > Columbiformes > Columbidae > Columba > Columba livia. The sequence continues at coordinate 878,945 of NW_027043042.1, read as the reverse complement.
CGTGTGTGTAAAAAAACCCGTTGGACAGCGTGTGTGTCACAAGATCCATTGGACAGAGTGTGTGTGTCACAAACCCCATTGGACAGCGTGTGTGCCACAATCCCCATTGGACAGATTGTGTGTGTCACAAGCCCCATTGGACAACGTGTGTGTCATAAACCCCATTAGACAGTGTGTGTGTGTCACAGTCCCCATTGGACAGTGTGTGTGTCACAAAACCCACTGGACAGTGTATTTGTCACAAAACCCATTGGATAGCGTGTGTGTGTCACAAAACCTATTGGACAGTGTGTGTGTCACAAAGGGCATTGGACAACGTGTTTGTCGCAATCCCCGTGGGACAGCATCTGTTTCACAAACCCCTTTGGACAGTGTGTGTGTCACAAACCCCATTGGAAAGTGTGTGTGTCACAAACCCCATTGGATAGCGTGTGTGTGTCACAAACCTATTGGACAGCGTGTGTGTCACAAACCCCACTCAACAGCGTGTGTGTCACGAACCCCATTTGACAGCGTGCGTGTCACAAGACCCATTGTAGAGACTCTGAGTGTCACAATCCCCTTTGGACAGTGTGTGTGTCACAATCCCCATTGGACAGCATGTGTGTCAGAAACCCCATTGGACAGTGTGTGTCAGAAATCCCACTGGACAGCGTGTGTGTCACAAACCCCATTGCACAATCTCTGTGTGTCACAAACACCCCTTGTCAATGTGTGTGTCACAAACTCCATTTGACAGCGTGTGTGTCACAAACACCATTGGACTGCGTGTGTGTCACAAACCCCAATTGACAGCCTGTGTGTGTCACAAATCCCATTGGAAAGTTTGTGTTTCACAGGCCCCGTTGGAAAGTGTGTGTGTCACAAACCGCATTGGACAGTGTGTGCGTCACAAACCCCCCTGAACAGTGCGTTTGTCAGAAACCCCTTAGGACATCGTGTGTGTGTCACAAACACCATTGCAAAGTGTTTGTGTAACAAACCCAACTGTTCAGCGTGTGTGTCATAAAACCCATGGGACAGTGTGTGTGTGCCACAAATCCCATTGGAAAGTTTGTGTGTTACAAACCCCATTGGAAAGTGTACGTGTCACAAACCCCATTATAAAAGTGTGTGTGTCACAAACCCCATTTTATAACGTGTGTGTGTCACAAACCCTATTAGACAGTGTGTGTGTCACAAACCCCATTGGACAGCGTGTTTGTCACGAAACCCATTGGACAGATTGTGTGTTTCACAAACCCCATTGGACAGCGTGTGTGTCACGAGAACCATTGGACAGAGCGTGTGTGTCAAAAACCCCACTGGACAGTGTGTGTGTCGCAATCCCCATTGGACAGCGTGTGTGTCACAAACACCCCTGGACAGTGTGTTTGTCAGAAACCCCATTGGGCAGAGTGGGTGTGGCATAAACCCCATTGGACAGCATGTGTGTCACAATCCCCATCGTACAGTGTGTGTGTCAGAAACCCCATTGGACACTGTGTGTCACAAATTCCATTGGACAGTGTGTATGTCACAAACCCCATTGGACAGCCTGTGTGTGTCACAAACCCCATTAGAAAGTGTGCGTGTCACAAACACCTTTGGATAGCGTGTGTGTTTCACAAACCCTATTGGACAGTGTGCATTTCACAATCCGCACTGGACAGCGCCTGCGTCACAATCCCCATTGGACAGTGTTTGTTTCACAAACCCATTGTATAGCATTTGTGTCACAAATCCCATTAGAAAGTGTGTGTGTCACAAACCCCATTGGATAGAGTGAGTGTGTCACAAACCCTATTGGACAGTGTGTGTGTCACAAACCCCACTGGACAACGTGTGTGTCACGAACACCATTGGACAGCGTGTGTGTCACAAGACCCATTGGACAGAGTGTATATGTCATAAACGCCATTGGACAGCGTGTGTGTCACAATCCCCCCTTGTCAGTGTTTGGGTCACAAACGCCATTTGAAAGCATGTGAGTGACAAACACCATTGGACAGTGTGTCTGTGTCACAAATCCCATTGAATAGCGTGTGTGTGTCACAAGCCCCATTGGAAAGTTTGTGTGTCACATACCCCATTGGACAGCATGCATGTCACAAAAGCCATTGGATAGTGTTTGTGTAACAAACCCAATTGGTAAGCGTGTGTGTCATAAAACGCATGGGACAGTGTGTGTGTGTAACAAACCCCATTGGAAAGTGTGTGTGTCAGAAATCCCATTGGTTAGCGTGTGTGTGTCACAAACCCTATTGGACAGTGTGTGTGTCACAAACCCAACTGGACAGCGTGTGTGTCACGAACGCCATTGGACAGATATTGTATTTCACAAACCCCATTGGACAGCGTGTGTGTCACAAGAACCATTGGACAGAGCATGTGTGTCAAAAACCCCATTGGACAGGGTGTGTGTAACAATCCCCATTGGAAAGCGTGTGCGTCACAAACCCCCCTGGTCAGTGACTTTGTCACAAACCCCATTGGACAGAATATGTGTCACAATCCCCATCGGACAGTGTGTCTGTCAGAAAACCCATTGGACAGTGTGTGTCAAAAATCCCATTGGAAAGCGTGAGTTTCACAAACCCCTCTGGTTAGTGCGTGTGTCACAAACCCCATTTGACAGCGTGTGTGTCACAAACACCATTGGACAGTGTCTGTGTCACAAACCCCATTGGATAGCGTGTGTGTGTCACAAACCCCATTGGATAGCGTATGTGTTTCACAAACCCTATTGGACAGTGTGTATGTCACAATCCCCATAGGACAGCGTCTGTGTCACAAACCCCATTGGACAGCGTGTATGTCACAAACACCATTGGACATCGTGTGTGTGTCACAATCCCCATTGGACAGTGTGTGTGTCTCAAAACCCATTGTATAGCGTGTGTGTCATAAACCGCATTAGGATTTGTGTGTGTCACAAACCCCATTGGATAGCGTGTGTGTGTCACAAACCCTAATGGACAGTGTGTGTGTCACAAACACCACTGGACAGTGTGTGTGTCACTGACCCCTTTGCCAGCGTGAGTGTCACAAGACTCATTGGACAGACTGTGTATGTCACAATCCCAATTGGACAGTGTGTTTGTCACAAACCCCATTAGACAGCGTGTGTGTCACAAATCCACCTGGAAAGTGTGTTTGCCACAAACCCCATTGGACAGAGTGTGGGTGTCATAAACCCCATTGGACAGCATGTGTGTCACAATCCCCATTGGACAGCATGTGTGTCAGAAACCCCATTGGACAGTGTGTGTCAGAAATCCCATTGGACAGCGTGTGTGTCACAAAACCCATTGGACAGCCTGTGTGTGTCACAAACCCCCCTTGTCAGTGTATGTGTCACAAACCCAATTTGACAGCGTGTGTGTCACAAACACCATTGGACATTGTGTGTGTCACAAACCCCATTGGACAGCTTGAGTGTTTCACAAACCCCATTGGAAATTGTGTGTAGTCACAAACCCCATTGGACATCATGCGTGTCACAAAAAACCATTGGACAGTGTCTGTGTAACAAACCCAATTGCTCTGCATGTGTGTCAGAAAAGCCATGTGAAAGCGTGTTTTGTGTCACAAACCACATTGTATAGTGTGTGTGGCACAAACAGCATTGGACAGTGTCTGTCACAAACCCCATTGGATAGCGTGTTTGTGTCACAAACCCCATTGGAAAGTGTGTGTGTCACAAAACCCATAGGACAGCGTGTGTGTCACAAACCCCATTAGAAAGTGTGAGTGTCACAAACCCCTTTGGACAGCGTGTGTGTTTCACAAACCCTATTGGACAGTGTGTATGTCACAATCCCCATTGGACAGCGTCTGTGTCACAAACCCCATTGGACAGCGTGTGTGTCACAAACACCATTGGACATTGTGTGTGTGTCACAATCCCCATTGGACAGCGTATGTGTCACAAAACCCATTGTATAGCGTGTGTGTCACAAACCCCATTAGAAAGTGTGTGTGTCACAAACCCCATTGGATAGCGTGAGTGTGTCACAAAACCTATTGGACAGTGTGTGTGTCACAAACCTCACTGGACAGCGTGTCTGTCAGAAACCCCATTGGACAGTGTGTGCCACAATCCCCATCGGACAGCGTGTCTGTCAGAAAACCCGTTGGACAGTGTGTGTCACAAATCCCATTGGAAAGCATGTATTTCACAAGCCCCATTGGACAGCCTGTGTGTGTCACAAACCCCTCTGGTTAGTGTGTGTGTCACAAACCCCATTGGACAGCGTCTCTGTCACAAACTCAATTTGACAGCATGTGTGTCACAAACACCATTGGACATTGTTTGTGTCACAAACCCCATTGGACAGCGTGTGTGTGTCACAAACCCCATTGGAAAGTGTGTGTAGTCACAAACCCCACTGGACAGCATGCGTGTCACAAAAACCATTGGACAGTGTCTGTGTAACAAACCCAATTGCTCTGCGTGTGTGTCAGAAAACCCATGGGACAGCATGTGTGTGTTCCAAACCCCATTGTATAGTGTGTGTGTCACAATCCCCATTGGACAGTGTGTATTTCACAAAACCCCTTGTATAGCGTGTGTGTCACAAATCCCATTAGAAAGTGTGTGTGTCAGAAATCCCATTGGTTAGCGTGTTTGTGTCACAAACCCTATTGAACAGTGTGTGTGGCACAAACCCCACTGGACAGCGTTTGTGTCACGAACCCCATTGGACAGATTGTGTGTTTCACAAACCCCATTGGACAGCGTGTGTGTCACAAGAACCATTGGACGGCGTGTGTCTCAGAAACCCCATTTGACAGCGTGTGTGTCACAATCCTCATTGGACAGCGTGTGTGTCACAAACACCCCTGGACAGTGTGTTTGTCACAATCCCCATTGGACAGAGTTTGTGTGGCATAAACCCCGATGGACAGCATGTGCGTCAATATCCCCATTGGACAGCGTGTGTCAGAAATCCCATTGGACAGTGTCTGTCACAAATCCGATTGGATAGCGTGTGTGTCACAAACCCCAGTGGACAGCCTGTGTGTGTTCCAAACCCCCATGGTCAGTGTGTGTCTCACAAACCACATTGGACAGCGTGTGTGTCACAAAGACCATTGGACAGTGTCTGTGTCACAAACCCCATTGGATAGTGTTTTTGTGTCACAAAGCCCATTGGAAAGTGTGTGTGTCACAAACCCCATTGGTCAGCATGGGTATCACAAACACCATTGGACAGTGTGTGTGTAACAAACCCAACTGGTCTGCGTGTGTTTTTCACAAACCCCATGGGACAGCGTGTGTGTGTCACAAACCCCCCTGTTCAGTGTGTATGTCAGAAACCCCATTTGACAGCGTTTGTGTCACAAACACCATTGGACAGTTTCTGTGTCACAAACCCCATTGGATAGCGTGTGTGTGTCTCAAACCCCATTGGAATGTTTGCGTGTGTCTCTAACCCTATTGGACAGTGTGTGTTTCACAAACCCCATTGCACAGCGTGTGTGTCACAAGAACCACTGGACAGAGTGTGTGTCTCACAAACCCCATTGGACATCGTGTGTGTCACAATCCCCATTGGGCAGTGTGTTTGTCACAAACCCCATTGTAAAGAGTGTGTGTGGTATAAACCCCATTGGACAGCGTGTGTGTCACAATCCCCATTGGACAGCCTGTGTGTGTCACAAACCCCTCTGGTCAGTGTGTGCGTCAGAAACCCCATTTAAGAGCGTGTGTGTCACAAACATCATTGGACAGTGTCTGTGTCACAAACCCATTTGGATAGCGTGTGCGTGTCTCAAATCCCATTGGAAAGTGTGTGTTTCACAAAACCCATTGGACAGCGTGTGTGTGTCACAAGCCCACTGGACAGAGTGTGTGTCACAAAACCCATTGGACAGAATGTTTGTCACAAACACCATTGACCAGTGTGTGTGTCACAAACTCAAATGCACAGCGTGTCTGTCACAAACACCATTGGAAAGAGTGTGTGTGTCACAATCCCCATTGCACAGTGTGTGTGTCACAAAACCGATTGGATAGCGTGTGTGTGTCTCAAACCACATTAGAAAGTGTGTGTTTCACAAACCCCATTGGATAGTGTGTGTGTGTCACAAACCCTATTAGACAGTGTGTGTGTCGCAAACCCCACAGGACAGCATGTTTGTCACGAACCCCATTGGACAGATTGTGTGTTTCACAAACCCCATTGGACAGCGTGTGTGTCACAAAAACCATTGGGCAGAGTTTGCGTGTCAGAAACCCCATGGGACAGCGTGTGTGTCTAAAACCCCATTGGACTGCGTGTGTGTGTCACAATACCCATTGGACAGTGTGTGTGTGTCACAAACCCCTTTGGACAGCGTGTGTGTCACAAGAACCATTTGACAGACTGTCTGTGACACAAACCCCATTGGGCAGCGTGTGCGGGACAACCCCCCCCGGACAGTGTGTTTGTCACAAAACTCCTTGGACAGAGTGTGTGTGTCATAAACCCCATTGGACAGAGTGTGTGTGTCACAAAAACCGTTGGACAGTGTGTGTGTCACAAACCCCATTTGACAGCATGTGTGTCACAAAGACGATTGGACAGTATGTGTGTCACAAACCCCATTCGATAGCGTGTGTGTGTCACAAACCCTCCTGATCAGAGTGTGTGTCACAAACCCATTGGACAGCCTGTCCGTCACAAGACCATTGGACAGTGTGTGTGTAACAAACCAATTGGTCAGCGTGTGTGTCAGAAAACCCATGGGACAGCGTTTGTGTGTCATAAACCCCACTGGAAAGTGTGTGTGTTACAAAACGCATTTGAAAGTGTGCGTGTCACAATCACCATTGGACATCGTGTGTGTGTCACAATCCCCATGGGACAGCGAGTGTGTCACAAACCCCATTTGAAAGTGTGTGTGTCACAAACCCAATTGGATAGCGTGTGTGTGTCACAAACCCTATTGGACAGTGTGTGACTAATAAAACCCACTGGACAGTGTGTGTGTCACGAACCCCATTGGACAGATTGTGTGTTTCACAAACCCCTTTGGACAGCGTGTGTGTCAAAAGAACCATTGGACAGAGTGTTCGTTTCACAAACCCCATGGGACAGTGTGTATGTCTTAAACCCCATTGGTCAGCGTGTGTGTGTCACATTACCCATTGGACAGTGTGTGTGTGTCACAAACTCCTTTGGACAGCATGTGTGTCACAAATGCGATTGGACAGAGTGTGTGTGTGACAAACATCATTGGACAGTGTCTGTGTCACAATCGCAATTGTACAGTGTTTTTGTGACAAACCCCATGAGACAGCCTGTGCGTCACAATCCCCCCTGGACATTGTGTTTGTCACAAACCACATTGGACAGAGTATGTGTGTCACAAACACCTTTGAACAGCCTGTGTGTGTCACAAACCCCCCTGGTCAGCTTGTGTGTCATAAAACCCATGGGACAGCGTGTGTGTGTCACAATCTGCATTGGAAAGTGTGTTTGTCACAAACCCCATTGGAAAGTGAGCGTGTCACAAACCCCATTGGACATCGTGTGACTGTCACAATCCCCATTGGACAGTGTCTGTGTTACAAACCCCTTGGAGAGTGTGTGTGTCACAAACCCTATTGGACAGTGTGTGTTTCACAAACTCCATTGGACACCGTGTGTGTCACAATCCCTTTTGGACAGCGTGTGTGTCACAAACCCAATTGGATAGCGTGTGCGTCACCAACCCTCCAGGACAGTGTCTTTGTCACAAACCCCATTGGACAGAGTGTGTGTGGTATAAAGCCCATTGGACAGCATGTGTGTCACAATCCTCATCTGAAAGAGTGTGTGTCAGAAACCCCATTGGACAGTGTGTGTCACAAATCCCATTGGACAACGTGTGTGTCACAAACGCCATTGGACTGTGTGTGTGTGTAACAAACCAATTGGTCAGCGTGTGTGTCAGAAAACCCATGTGTCAGCGTTACTGTGTCATAAACCCCATTGGATTGTGTGTGTGTCACAAACCCCATTGCGAAGTGTGCGTGTCACAAACACCATTGTACATCGTGTGTGTATCACAATCCCCATTGGACAGTGTGTGTGTCACAAAAGCCATTCTATAGCGTGTGTGTCACAAACCATATTTGAAAGTGTGTGTGTTACAAACCGCATTGGATAGCGTGTGTGTGTCACAAACCCTATTGGTCAGTGGGTGTGTCACAAACTCCACTGGACAGCGTGTGTGTCACTAAACCCATTGGACAGATTGTGTGTTTCACAAACCCCATTGGACAGCGTGTGTGTCACAAGAACCATTGGACAGAGTGTGTGTGTCACAATCCCAATTGGACAGTGTTTGTGTCACAAAACCGATTGGGTAGCTTGTGTGTCACAAACCCCTTTAGAAACTATGTGCTTCACAAACCCCATTGGATAGTGTGTATGTGTCACAAACCCCACAGCACAGCGTGTGTGTCACGAACCCCATTGGACAGATTGTGCGTTTCACAAACCCCATGGGACAGCGTGTATGTCTTAAACACCTTTGGACAGCATGTGTGTGTCACAAACCCCATTGGACAGCGTGTGTGTCACAAACGCGATGGGCCAGAGTGTGTGTGTGACAAACACCATTGGACAGTGTCTCTGTCACAATCGCCATTGTACAGTGTTTTTGTGACAAACCCCATTAGACAGTGTGTGATGTTTCACAATCCCCATTGGACAGCATGTGCGTCACAAACCCCCATGGACAGTGTGTTTGTCACAAACCACAATGGACAGAGCCTGTGTGTCATAAACCCCGTTGGACAGCATATGTGTCACAATCCCCATTGGACAGCGTGTGCGTCACAAACCCACCTGGACACTATGTTTGTCACAAATCCCATTGGAAAGCGTGTGTGTCACCAACACCATTGAACAGCCTGTGTGTTTCACAAATGCCACTGGACAGAGTGTGTGTGTGACAAATACCATTGGAAAGTGTGTTTATCACAAATCCCATTGGACAGCGTGTGTGTCACAAACCCCATTGGACAGCGTGTGCGGCACAAACCCCCCCGGACAGTTTGTTTGTCACAAACCCCATTGGACAGAGTGTGTGTCACAAGACCATTGGGCAGAGTGTGTGTCACAAAACCCACTAGACAGCATGTGTGTCATAAAACCCATGGGACAGCGTGTGTATGTCACAAACCCCATTGGAACGTGTGTGTGTCACAAACCCCATTGGAAAGTGTGCATGTCACAAACACCATTGGACAGTGTGTGTGTCACAAACCCCCCTGGACAGTGTGTTTGTCACAAATCCCATTGGACAGCGTGTGTGTCACAAACACCTTTGAAAAGCCTGTGTATGTCGCAAAACCCCCTGGTCAGTGTGTGTGTCACAATCCCCATCGGACAGCGTGTGTGTCAGAAACCCCATTGGACAGTGTCTCTGTCACAAGCCCCATTGGATAGCGTGTGTGTGTCAGAAACCGCGTTGGAAAGCGTGTGTGTCACAAAACCCATTAGACTGTGTGTGCTTGTGACAAGCCCATTGGACAGAGTGTGTGTCACAAAAGCTATTGGACAGCATGCGTGTCACAAATACCATTAGAAAGTGTGTGTGTAACAAACCCAATTATTCAGCGTGTGTGTCACAAACCCCATTGGAAAGTGAGCGTGTCACAAACCCAATTGGATAGACTGTGTATGTCACAATCCCCATTGGACAGCATCTGTGTCATAAACAACAATGCACAGAGTGTGTGTCACAAACACCATTGGACAGAGTGTGTGTGACACAGTCCCCATTGGATAGTGTGTGTGTCACAAACCCCACAGGACAGAGTGTGTGTCACGAACCCCATTGGACAGATTGTGTGTTTCACAAACCCCATTGGACAGCGTGTGTGTGTCTCAATACCCATTGGACAGTGTGTGTGTGTCTCAAAACCCCATTGGACAGCGTGTGTGTCACAAGAACCATTTGACAGAGTGTGTGTGTCACAAACCTCATTGGACAGAGTGTGTGTGCCATACACCCAATTGCACAGCACGTGTTTCACAATCCCCATTGGACAGCATGTGTGTCAGAAACACCATTGGACAGAGTGTGTGTCACAAAACCCACTGGATAGCGTGTGTGTGTCACAAATCTTATTGGACAGTGTGTGTGTCACAAACCCCATTGGAAAGTGTGCGTGTCACAAACCCCATTGGACAGTGTGTGTGTCACAAAATCCATTGTATAGCGTGTGTGTCACAAACCCCATTATAAAGTGTGTGTGTCACAAACCCCATTTCATAGCGTGTATGTGTCACAAACCCTATTGGACAGTGTGTGTGTCATAAACCCCACTGGACATCGTGTGTGTCACGAACCCCATTAGACAGCATGTGTGTCAGAAACCCCATTGGACAGTGTGTTTCACAAACCCCATTGTACAGCGTGTGTGTCAGAAGACCATTGGACAGAGTGTGTGTCACAAAACCCATTGGACAGCATGCGTGTCACAAACCCCATTGGATAACATGTGTATGTAACTAACCCAGTTGGTTGGCGTGTGTGTCACAAACCCCATGGGACAGCGTGTGTGTGTCTCAAACCCCACTGGAAATTGTGTGTATCACAAACCCATTGGATTGCGTGTGTGTGTCACAAACCGCTTTAGAAAGTGTGCGTGTCACAAATCCCTTTGGATAACGTGTGTGTGTCACTTAGCCTATTGGATAGTGTGTATGTCACAATCCCCATTGGACAGCGTCTGTGTCACAAACCCCATTTTTAGAGCGTGTGTGTCACAAACACCATCGGACAGCGTGTGTGTCACAATCCCCATTGGACAGATTGTGTGTGTCACAAGCCCCATTGGACAACGTGTGTGTCATAAACCCCATTAGACAGTGTGTGTGTGTCACAGTCCCCATTGGACAGTGTGTGTGTCACAAAACCCACTGGACAGTGTATTTGTCACAAAACCCATTGGATAGCATGTGTGTGTCACAAACCCTATTGGACAGTGTGTGTGTCACAAAGGGCATTGGACAACGTGTTTGTCGCAATCCCCGTGGGACAGCATCTGTTTCACAAACCCCTTTGGACAGTGTGTGTGTCACAAACCCCATTGGAAAGTGTGTGTGTCACAAACCCCATTGGATAGCGTGTGTGTGTCACAAACCTATTGGACAACGTGTGTGTCACAAACCCCACTCAACAGCGTGTGTGTCACGAACCCCATATGACAGCGTGCGTGTCACAAGACCCATTGTAGTGACTCTGAGTGTCACAATCCCCTTTGGACAGCGTGTGTGTCACAATCCCCATTGGACAGCATGTGTGTCAGAAACCCCATTGGACAGTGTGTGTCAGAAATCCCATTGGACAGCGTGTGTGTCACAAAAACCATTGGACAGGCTGTGTGTGTCACAAACCCCCCTTGTCAGTGTATGTGTCACGAACCCAATTTGACAGCGTGTGTGTCACAAACACCATTGGACATTGTGTGTGTCACAAACCCCATTGGACAGCTTGAGTGTTTCACAAACCCCATTGTAAATTCTGTGTAGTCACAAACCCCATTGGACAGCATGCGTGTCACAAAAAACCATTGGACAGTGTCTGTGTAACAAACCCAATTGCTCTGCATGTGTGTCAGAAAAGACATGTGAAAGCGTGTTTTGTGTCACAAACCACATTGTATAGTGTGTGTGGCACAAACAGCATTGGACAGTGTCTGTCACAAACCCCATTGGATAGCGTGTTTGTGTCACAAACCCCATTGGAAAGTGTGTGTGTCACAAAACCCATAGGACAGCGTGTGTGTCACAAACCCCATTAGAAAGTGTGAGTGTCACAAACCCCTTTGGACAGCGTGTGTGTTTCACAAACCCTATTGGACAGTGTGTATGTCACAATCCCCATTGGACAGCGTCTGTGTCACAAACCCCATTGGACAGCGTGTGTGTCACAAACACCATTGGACATTGTGTGTGTGTCACAATCCCCATTGGACAGCGTATGTGTCACAAAACCCATTGTATAGCGTGTGTGTCACAAACCCCATTAGAAAGTGTGTGTGTCACAAACCCCATTGGATAGCGTGAGTGTGTCACAAAACCTATTGGACCATGTGTGTGTCACAAACCTCACTGGACAGCGTGTCTGTCAGAAACCCCATTGGACAGTGTGTGTCACAATCCCCATCGGACAGCGTGTCTGTCAGAAAACCCGTTGGACAGTGTGTGTCACAAATCCCATTGGAAAGCGTGTATTTCACAAGCCCCATTGGACAGCCTGTGTGTGTCACAAACCCCTCTGGTTAGTGTGTGTGTCACAAACCCCATTGGACAGCGTCTCTGTCACAAACTCAATTTGACAGCATGTGTGTCACAAACACCATTGGACATTGTTTGTGTCACAAACCCCATTGGACAGCGTGTGTGTGTCACAAACCCCATTGGAAAGTGTGTGTAGTCACAAACCCCACTGGACAGCATGCGTGTCACAAACAACATTGGACAGTGTCTGTGTAACAAACCCAATTGCTCTGCCTGTGTGTCAGAAAACCCGTGGGACAGCATGTGTGTGTTCCAAACCCCATTGTATAGTGTGCGTGTCACAAACCCCATGGGACAGCGTGTGTGTGTCAAGAACCCCATTGGAAAGTGTGTGTGTCACAAACCCCATTGTAAAGTGACCGTGTCACAAACCCCATTGGTCAGCGTCTTTGTCACAAACCGCAATGCACAGCGTGCGTGTCACAAACACCATTGGAAAGAGTGTGTGTGTAACAATCCCCATTGGACAGTGTGTGTGTCACAAAACCGATTGGATAGCGTGTGTGTCACAAACCCCAGAGGACAGCGTGTGTGTCAAAAGAACCATTTGACAGACTGTGTGTTTTACAAATGCAATTGGACAGTGTGTGTGTCACAACCCCCATTGGAAAGTGTGCGTGTCACAAACCCCATTGGACAGTGTGTGTGTCACAAAATCCATTGTATAGCGTCTGTGTCCCAAACCCCATTATAAAGTGTGTGTGTCACAAACCCCATTGGATAGCGTGCATGTGTCACAATCACCATTGCACAGTGTGTGTGTCACAAATCCCATTGGACAGCGTGTGTGTCACAAACCCTATTGGACAGCGTGTGTGTCAGAAACCCCATTGAACAGCCTCTGTGTGTCACAAATCCCCCTGGTCAGCGTGTGTGTCACAAACACCATTGGACAGTGTTTGTGTCTTAAACCCCTTTGGACAGCGTGTGCATCACAAACCCTCCTGGACAGTGTGTTTGTCACAAACCCCATTGTAAAGAGTGTGTGTGGTATAAACCCCATGGGACAGCGTGTGTGTCACAATCCCCATTGGACAGACTGTGTGTGTCACAAACCCCTCTGGTCAGTGTGTGTGTCAGAAACCCCATTGAAGAGCGTGTGTGTCACAAACATCATTGGACAGTGTCTGTGTCACAAACCCCTTTGGATAGCTTGTGTGTGTCTCAATTCCCATTGGAAAGTGTGTGTTTCACAAACCCCATTGGACAGCGTGTGTGTGTCACAAGCCCACTGGACAGAGTGTGTGTCACAAAACCCATTGGACAGAATGTGTGTCACAAACACCATTGGGTAGTGTGTGTGTCACAAATTCAAATGCACAGCGTGTCTGTCACAAACACCATTAGACAGAGTGTGTGTGTCACAATCCCCATTGCACAGTGTGTGTGTCACAAAACCGATTGGATAGCGTGTGTGTCTCAAGCCACATTAGTATGTGTCTGTTTCACAAACCCCATTGGATAGTGTGTTTGTGTCACAAACCCTATTAGACAGTGTGTGTATCGCAAACCCCACAGGACAGCGTCTTTGTCACGAACCCCATTGGACAGATTGTGTGTTTCACAAACCCCATTGGACAGCGTGTGTGTCAGAAGAAACATTGGGCAGAGTTTGTGTGTCACAAACCCCATGGGACAGCGTGTCTGTCTGAAACCCCATTGGACTGCGTGTGTGAGTCACAATACACATTGGACAGTGTGTGTGTGTCACACACCCCATTGGAAAGCGTGTGTGTCACAAGAAACATTTGACAGACTGTGTGTGACACAAACCCCATTGGACAGCGTGTGCGGGACAACCCCCCCCCGGACAGTGTGTTTGTCACAAAACTCATTGGACAGAGTGTGTGTGTCATAAACACTATTGGACAGTGTGTGTGTCACAAACACCATTTGACAGCGTGTGTTTCACAAAGACGATTGGACAGTGTGTTTGTCACAAACCCCATTGGATAGCGTGTGTATGTCACAAACCCTCCTGGTCAGAGTGTGTGTCACAAACCCATTGGACAGCGTGTCTGTCACAAGACCATTGGACAGTGTGTGTGTAACAAACCAATTGGTCAGCGTGTGTGTCAGAAAACCCATGGGACAGCGTTTGTGTGTCATAAACCCCATTGGAAAGTGTGTGTGTCACAAAACCCGTTTGAAAGTGTGCGTGTCACAAACACCTTTGGACATCATGTGTCTGTCACAATCCCCATTGGACAGCGTGTGTGTCACAAACCCCATTTGAAAGTGTGTGTGTCACAAACCCAATTGAATAGCGTGTGTGTGTCACAAACCCTACTGGACAGTGTGTGTGTCACAAACCCCACTGGACAGCGTGTGTGTCACGAACCCCATTGGACAGATTGTGTGTTTCACAAACCTCATTGGACAGCGTGTGTGTCACAAGAACCATTGGACAGACTGTGTGTGACACAAACCCCATTAGACAGCGTGTGCGGGACAACCCCCCCCCGGACAGTGTGTTTGTCACAAAACTCATTGGACAGAGTGTGTGTGTCATAAACACTATTGGACAGTGTGTGTGTCACAAACAACATTTGACAGCGTGTGTTTCACAAAGACGATTGGACAGTGTGTTTGTCACAAACCCCATTGGATAGCGTGTGTATGTCACAAACCCTCCTGGTCAGAGTGTGTGTCACAAACCCATTGGACAGCGTGTCTGTCACAAGACCATGGGACAGTGTGTGTGTAACAAACCAATTGGTCAGCGTGTGTGTCAGAAAACCCATGGGACAGCGTTTGTGTGTCATAAACCCCATTGGAAAGTGTGTGTGTCACAAAACCCATTTGAAAGTGTGCGTGTCACAAACACCTTTGGACATCATGTGTCTGTCACAATCCCCATTGGACAGCGTGTGTGTCACAAACCCCATTTGAAAGTGTGTGTGTCACAAACCCAATTGAATAGCGTGTGTGTGTCACAAACCCTACTGGACAGTGTGTGTGTCACAAACCCCACTGGACAGAGTGTGTGTCACGAACCCCATTGGACAGATTGTGTGTTTCACAAACCTCATTGGACAGCGTGTGTGTCACAAGAACCATTGGACAGGGTGTGTGTGTCACAAACCCCATTGGACATCGTCTCTGTCACAAACCCCAATGCACAGCGTGTGTGTCACAAACACCATTGGACAGAGTGTGTGTGTCTCAAACCCTATTGGACAGTGTGTGTGTCAGAAACCCCACTGGACAGCGTGTGTGTCACGAACCCCATTGAACAGATTGTGTGTTTCACAAACCCCATTGGAGAGGGTGTGTGTCACAAGAACCATTGGACCGAGTATGTGTCTCACAAACCCCATTGGACATTGTGTGTGTCACAATCCCCGTTGGACAGCGTGTGCATCACAAACCCTCCTGGACAGTGTGTTTGTCACAAACTCCATTGTACAGAGTGTGAGTGGTATAAACCCCATAGGACAGCATGTGTGTCACAATCCCCATTGGACAGCGTGTGTGTCAGAAACGCCATCGGACAATGTGTGTCACAAGTTTCATTGGACAGTGTCTGTGTCACAAACCCCATTGGATAGCGTGTGTGTGTCTCAAACCCCATTGGAATGTGTGTGTGTCACAAATCCCATTGGGCAGCGTGTGTGTATCACAAGCCCACTGGACAGAGTGTGTGTCACAAAACCAATGGGACAGCGTGTGTGTGCAACAACCCCATTGGACAGTTTGTGTGTCACAGAACCGATTGGATAGCCTGTGTGTCACAAACCACATTAGAAAGTGTGTGTTTCACAAACCCCATTGGATACTGTGTGTGTGTCACAAGCCCTATTAGACAGTGTGTGTGTCACAAACCCCACAGGACAGGGTGTGTGTCACGAACCCCGTTGGACAAATTGTGTGTTTCACAAACCCCATTGGACAGCGTGTGTGTCCCAAGAACCATTTGACAGACTGTTTGTGACACAAACGTCATTGGACAGCCTGTGTGTGTCACAATCCCCAATGTACAGCGTGTGTGTCACAAACCCCATTGCACAGCGTGAGCGGCAGAACCTCCCCTGGATACTGTGTTTGTCACAAACCTCATTGGACAGAGTGTGTGTGTCATAAACCCCATTGGACAGCCTGTGTGTGTCACAAACACCATTGGACAGTGTGCGTGTCACAAACCCCATATCACAGCGTGTGTGTCACGAACCCCATTGTACAGATTGTGTGTTTCATAAACCCCTTTGGACAGTGTGTGTGTCACAAGAACCATTGGACAGAGTGTGAGTGTCACAAACCCCATTGGACATCATATGTGTCACAATCCCCATTGGAGAGCGTGTTTGTCACAAACCCCGGTGGACAGACTGTGTGTGGTCTAAACCACATTGGACAGCATGTGTGTCACATTCCCCATCGGAAAGCGTGTGTATCAGAAACCCCATTGGACAGTCTGTGTCACAAACCCCAATGGACAGCCTGTGTGTGTCACAAACCCCAATGGTCTTTGTGTGTGTCGGAAACCCCATTTGACATCGTTTGTGTCACAAACACCATTGGACAGTGTCTGTGTCATAAACCCCATTGGATAACGTGTGTGTGTCACAAACCCCACTGGAAAGTGTATGTGTCACAAACCCCATTGGACAGATTGTTTGTTTCACAAACCC
This sequence comes from Columba livia, assembly GCF_036013475.1. Taxonomy (NCBI): domain Eukaryota; kingdom Metazoa; phylum Chordata; class Aves; order Columbiformes; family Columbidae; genus Columba; species Columba livia. Next base: position 862,048 of record NW_027043042.1, on the reverse strand, counting down.
CATTGGACAGCTTGTTTGTCACAAGAACCATTGGACAGAGTTTGCGTTTCACAAACCCCATGGGACAGCGTGTATGTCTTAAACCCCATTGGACAGCTGTGTGTGTCGCAATACCAATCGGACAGTGTGTGTGTGTCACAAACCCCATTGGAGAGCGTGTGTGTCACAAACGTGAAAGGACAGAGTGTGTGTGTGAAAAAAACCATTGGACAGTGTCTGTGTCACAATCGCCATTGTACAGTGTTTTTGTGACAAACCCCATTAGACAGCGTGTGCGTCAAAAACCCCCCTGGACAGTGTGTTTGTCACAAACCACATGGGACAGAGTGTGTGTGTCATAAACACCATTGAACAGCGTGTTTATGTCACAAACCCCCCTGGTCACTGTGTGTGTCACAAACACCATTTGACAGCGTGTGTGTCTCAAACACCATTGGACAGTGTGTGTGTCACAAATCTCATTGGACAGCGTGTGTGTCACAAGAACATTTGACAGAGTGTGTGTCACAAAACCCATTGGACAGCATGCGTGTCACAAACACCATTGGGCAGTGTGTGTAACAAACCAAATTGGTCAGCGTGTGTGTCATAAAACCCATGGGACAGCGTGTGTGTGTCAAAAACCCCATTGGAAAGTGTGTGTGTCAGAAACCCCACTGGAATGGGTGCGTGTCACAAACCCCATTGGACATCGTGTGTGTGTCACAAACCCCATTCAATGAGTGTGTGTTACAAACCCCATTGGATAGTGTGTGTGTCACAAACCTTATTGTACAGTGTGTGTGTCACAAACGCCACTGGACAGCGTGTGTATCACGAACCCCATTGGACAGATTTTGTGTTTCACAAACCCCATTGGACAGCGTGTGTGTCACAAAAACCATTGGACAGAGTGTGTGTGTCACAATCCCCATTGGACATTGTGTGTGTCACAATCCCCATTGGACAGAGTGTGTGTGTTATATACCCCATTGGACAGCATGTGTGTCACAAATCCCATTGGACAATGTGTGTGTCACAAACTCCTTTGGACAGCCTGTGTGTGTCAAAAACCCCCCTGCTTAGTGTGTGTGTCAGAAACCCCATTTGACAGCGTGTGTGTCACAAACACCATTGGACAGTGTCTCTTTCACAAACCCCATTGGTTAGCGTGTCTGTGTCACAAACCCCTTTGGAAAGTGTGTGTGTCACAAACCCCATTGGACAGCGTGTGTATGTCACAAGCCCACTGGGCAGAGTGTGTGTCACTAAACCCATTGGACAGCATGCGTGTCACAAACACCATTGGGCAGTGTGGGTGTAACTAACCTAATTGGTCTGCATGTGTGTCACAAACCCCATGGCACAGCGTGTGTGTCACAAGACCCATTGGACAGAGTGTGTGTGTCACAAACCCCATTGGACAGCGTGTGTGTCTTAAACCGCATTAGACAGCATGTGTGAGTCACAATCCCCTTTGGACAGTGTGTGTGTCACAAACCCCACTGGAAAGTGTGCGTGTCACAAACCGCATTGGATAGCGTGTGTATGTCAAAATCCCCATTGAACAGCGTCTGTGTCACAAACACCATGGGCAGCTTCTGTATGTCACAATCCCCAATGGACAGCATCTGTGTCAAAAACTACAATGCACAGTGTGTGTGTCACAAACACCATTGGACAGAGTGTGTGTTTACAAATCCCCATTGGTAAGTGTGTGTGTCACAAAACCGAATGGATAGCGTGTGTGTCACAAGCCCCATTAGAAAGTGTTAGTTTCACAAAACCCATTGGATAGGGTGTGTGTGTCACAAACCCTATTGGAAAGTGTGTGTGTCACAAACCACACTGGATAGCGTCTGTGTCATAAACCCCAGTGGTCAGCGTGTGTGTCACAAACCCCATTGGAAAGTGTGAGTGTCTCAAACCCCATTGGAAAATGTGTGTGTCACAATCCCCATTGGACAGCGGGTGTGTCACAAACCCCATTGGAAAGTGTGTGTATCACAATCCCCATTGGACAGTATGTGTGTGTCACAAACCGCATTGGATAGCGTGTGAGTGTCACAGACCCCATTAGAAAGTGTGCATATAAGAAACCCCTTTGGATAGCGTGTGTGTGTCACAAACACCATTTGAAAGTGTGTGTGTCACAAACCCCATTGGATAGCATGTGTGTGTCACAAACCCTATTGGACAGCGTCTGTGTCACAAACCGCACTGGACAGTGTGTGTGTCAAAAACCACACTGTACAGAGTGTGTGTCATGACCCCATTGAACAGCGTGTGTGTCACAATCCCATTGGACAGAGTGTGTGTTTCACAAACCCCATTGTACAGCCTCTTTGTCACAATCCCCATTGGACAGCATGTGTATCACAATCCCCATTGGACAGCGTGTGTGTGTCACAAACCCCATTTGAAAGTCTGTGTCACAAACCCCATTGGATAGCATGTGTGCGTCACAAATCCTATTGGACAGTGTCTGTGTCACAAACCCCACTGGACAGCGTGGGTGTCACAAAATCCATTGGACAGCATGAGTGTCACAAACCCCTTTGGACAGTGTGTGTGTCACAAACACTATTGGAGAGCGTGTGTCTCACAAGCTCATTGGACAGAGTGTGTGTGTCACAAAACCTATTGGACAGCGTGTGTGTCACGAACCCTATGGACAGCGTGTGTCTCACAAGCACCATTGGACAGAGTGTGTGTGTCTCAAACCCGTTGGAATGTGTATGTGTCACAAACCCCATTGGATAACTAGTGTGTGTCACAAACTCTATTGGAAAGTGTGTGTGTCACAAACACCACTGGACAGAGTGTGTGTCACGAACCACATTGGACAGCGTCTGTGTGTCACAATCCCCATTGGACAGCGTGTGTGTCACAAAACCCATTGGACAGTGTGTGTGTCACAAACCACACTGGACAGAGTGTGTGTCACGAACCCCATTGAACAGTGTGTGTGTCACAAGCCCATTGGACAGAGTGTGTGTTTCACAAACCCCATTGTACAGCCTGTTTGTCACAATCCCCATTGGACAGCGTGTGTGTCACAATCCCCATTGGACAGCGTGTGTGGCACAAGACCCATTGGACAGATCGTGTGTGTCACAATCCCCATTGGACAGTGTGTGTTTGTCACAAACCCTATAAGACTGTGTGTATGTCACAAAACCCATTGGATAGCGTTTGTGTGTCATAAACACTATTGGACAGTGTGTGTGTCACAATCACCATTGGACAGCGTGTTTGTCACAAACCCCATTGGACATCGTCTGTGTCACAAACCCCATTGTACAGCTTGTGAGTCACAAACACCTTTGGATATCGTGTGCGTATAACAATCCCCATTGGGTAGTGAGTGTGTCACAAAACCCATTGTAAAGCATGTGTGTCACAAACCCCATTAGAAAGTGTGTGTGTCACAAACCCTGTTGGACAGTGTGTGTGTCACAAACCCCACTCGACAGAGTGTGTGTTACCAACCCAATCGGAAAGTGTGTGTGTGTCACAATCCTCATTGCACAGTGTGTGTGTCACAAACCCCATTTGAAAGCGTGTGTGTGACAAACGCCATTGGACAGTGTGTGTGTGCTACAAAACACATTGGACAGTGTGTGTGTCACAATCCCCATTGTACAGTGTTTTTGTGACAAACCCCATTGGACAGCGTGTGTGTGTCACAACCCCCTTTGGACAGCGTGTGTTTAAGAAACCCCATTGGAAAGCGTATGCGTCACAAATCCCACTGGACAGTGTGTGTGTCACAAACCCTATTGGACAATGTGTGTCACAAATCCCTTTGGACAGCGTGTGTGTCACAAACCCCATTGGACAGCCTGTGTGTGTAACAAACCCGCTGGTCAGTGTGTTTGTCAAAAACCCCATTTGGCAGCGTGTGTCACAGACACCATTGGACAGTGTGTGTGTAACAAACCCAGTTGGTCAGCGTGCGTGTCACAAAACCTATGGGACAGCGTGTGTGTCACAAACCCCATAGGAAAGTGTGTGTGTTACAAACACCATTGGAAAGTGTGCGTGTCACAAACCACATTGGATAGCGTGTGTATGTCACAATGCCCATTGGACAGCATCTGTGTCACAAACTCAAATGCACAGTGTGTGTGTCACAAACACCATTGGACAGAGTGTGTGTGTAACAATCCGCATTGGACATTGTGTGTGTCACAAAACCCTTTGGATAGCGTGCGTGTCACAAACCCCATTAGAAAGTGTTTGTTTCACAAAACCCATTGGATAGCGTGTGTGTGTCACAAACCCCTTTGGATAGCGTGTGTGTGTCAAAAACCCTATTGGAAAGTGTGTATGTCACAATCCCCATTGGACAGCGTCTGTGTCACAAACACCATTGGACATTGTGTGTGTGTCACTATCCCCATTGTATAGCGTGTGTGTCACAAACGCCATTAGAAAGTGTGTTTGTTACAAACCCCATTGGATAGCGTGTGTGTGTCACAAACCCTATTGGACAGTGTCAGTGTCACAAACCCCACTGGACAGAGTGTGTGTAACGAACCCCATTGGACAGTGTCTATGTGACACAATCCCCATTGGACAGCGTGTGTGTCACAAACACCATTGGACAGAGTGTCTGTGACAAACGCCATTGAACCGAGTGTGTGTCACAAACCCCAATGGAGAGAGTGTGTGTGAGAAACTCCATTGGTGAGCGTGTGTAAACACAAATCCCATTGGACAGCGTGTGTGTCACAAATCCTATAGGACAGAGTGCGTGTGTCACATACCCCATTTGACAGCGTGTGTGTCTCACAGGCCCCTTGGACAGTGTCTGTGGCAAAAACCCCATTGGAGACAGTGGGTGTCACAAACACAATTTTACAGTGTGTATCACAAACCCCATTGGACAGTGGGTGTGTCACAAACCCCATTGGACAGCGTGACTGTGTCACAATCCCCGTTGGAAAGAATGTGTGTGACAAACCCCACTGGACAGCGTGTGTGTCACAATCCCCTTTGGACATTGTGTGTTTCACAAACACCATTGCATAGTGTGTGTGTGTCCACAAACCCCATTGGACAGAGTGTGTGCCACAAACAACATTGGACAGTGAGTGTGTCACAAATCCCATGGAAAGCATCCATGTCACAAACACCATTGGAGAGCATGTGTGTCACAATCCCAATTGGACAGTGTGAGTTTTACAAACAGCATTGGACAGCGTGTGTGTCTCAATCCCCATTGGACAGCGTGAGTTTTACAAACGCCATTGGACAACGTGTGTGTCACAAGTACCATTGGACACAGTGTGTGTATCACTAACCCCATTGAACAGTGTGTATGTCACAAAAACCTTTGGATAGCGTGCGTGTGTCACAAACCCCTTTAGAAAGTGTGCGTGTCACAAACCCCATTGGAGACCGTGTATGTGTCACAGAACCTATTGGACAGCGTGTGTGTCAAGAACCCCATTGGACAGCGTGTGTGTCACATGACCCATTGGATTGAGTGTGTGTGTCACAAATCCTATTGGACAGCGTGTGTGTCACAATACCCATTGGACAGATTGTGTGTGTCACAAACCCCATTGGACAGTGTGTGTTTGTCACAAACCCCATTGGAAAGCGTGTGTGTCACAAACACCGTTGGACAGTGAGCTTGTCACAAATCCAACTGGCTAGAGTCGGGCTCACAAACCCCCAAGGACAGTGCATGTGTCACAAAACCCATTGGACAGCATGCGTGTCACAAACACCATTGGACAGTGAGTGTGTGTCACAATCCTCATTGCACAGTGTGTGTGTCACAAAACCCCATTGGACAGCGTGTGTGTCTCAATCCCCATCGGACAGTGTGTCTGTGTCACAAACCCCATTGCACAGTGTATATGTCACAAACCCCATTGGACAGAGTGTGTGTGTCACAATCCCCTTTGGACAGCGCGTGTGTCTCAAACCCCATTGGACAGCGTATGCGTCACAAACCCCCCTGGACAGTCTGATTGTCACAAATCCCTTTGGACAAAGTGTGTGTGTCATAAACCCCATTGGACAGCATGTGTGTCACAATCGCCAGTGGACAGCTTGTGTGTCAGAAACCCCGTTGGACTTTGTGTGTCACAAATCCCTTTGGACAGCGTGTGTGTCACAAACCGCATTGGACAGCCTGTGTGTGTCACAAACCCCATTGGACAGCGAGTGTGTCACAAAACCCATTGGACAGATTGTGTGTGTCACAAACCCCATTGTACAGCATGTGTTTCACAAACTCCATTGGACAGCGTGTTTGTGTCACAATCCCCATTGGACAGCGTCTGTATCACAAACCCCATTGGACAGCATGTGTGTAACAAACACCATTGTACATCGTGTGTGTGTCACAATCCCCATTAGACAGTGTGTGTGTCACAAAACCTTTTGTATAGCGTGTGTGTCACAAACCCCATTAGAAAGTGTGCGTGTCACAAACACCATTGGATATCGTGTGTGTGTCACAAACTCTATTGGACAGTGTGTGTTTTTCCACAAACCCCATTGGACAGAGTGTGTGTCACAAACCGTCATGGACATTGTGTATGTCACAATCCCCATTGGCGAGCGTGTGTGTCACAAACCCCGTTGGAGAGTGTGTGTGTCACAAACCCTCCTGGACAGTGAGTGTTTCACAATCCCCATGGGACAGCGTGTGTGTCACAAATCCTATTGGACAGAGTGTGTGTGTCACATACCAAATTTGATATTGTGTGTGTGTAACAGTCCCCTTTGGACAGTGTCTGTGGCAAAAACCCCATTCGAGAGAGTGGGTGTCACAAACATAATTTGGCAGCGTGTGTATCACAAACTCCATTGGACAGGTTGAGTGTGTGTCAAACCCCATTGGACTATGTGAGTGTCACAAGCCCCATTGGACAGTGGGTGTGTCACAAACCCCATTGCACAGCGTGTGTGTGCCACAATGAACGTAGGACAGAGTGTGTGTCAAACCCCACTGGGCAGCTTGTGTGTCACAATCCCCATTGGACAGCGTGTGTGTCACCAACACCATTGGACAGTGTGTGTTTGTCCACAAACCCCATTGGACAGAGTGTGTGCCACAAGCGCCATTGGACAGCCTGTGTGTCACAAACAGCATTGGACAGCGTGTGTGTGTCGCAATGTCCATTGGACAGCCTGTGTGTCACACACCCCATTGGACAATGTGTTTGTCACAAACCCCATTGGACATCATGCGTCTGTCACAATCCCCATTGGACAGTGTGTTTGTGTCACAAACCCCACTGGATAGAGTGTGTGTCACAAACCCCATTGTCCAGCGTGTGTGTCTCAAACACCATTGGACATCATGTGTGTGTCACAATCCCCATTGGACAGCGTGTGTGTCACAAGTACCATTGGACACAGAGTGTGTATCACAAACCCCATTGGACACTGAGTGTGTCACAAAACCCTTTGGATAGCGTGTTTGTGTCACAAACCCCTTTAGAAAGTGTGCGTGTCACAAACCCCATTGGATAGCGTGTGTGTGTCACAAACCATATAGGACAGCGTGTGTGTCACGAACCCCATTGGACAGCGTGTGTGTCACAACACCCATTGGACAGCATGTGTGTCACAATCCCCATTGGACAGCGTGTGTGTCACAAGACCCATTGGACAGAGCGTGCGTGTCACAAACCCCATTGGACAGCGTGCATGTCACAATCCCCATTGGACAGATTGTGTGTGCTACAATCCCCATTAGACAGCGTGTGTGTCACAAACACCATTGGACAGTGTTTGTTTGTCCACAGACCCCATTGGACACAGTGTGTACCACAAACCCCATTGTACAGTGTGTGTGTCACAAAACCCATTGACAGCATATGTGTCACAAACACCATTGGACAGCGTGTGTGTCACAATCCCCATTGGACAGCGTGTGTGTTACAAACAGCTTTGGACATCATGTGTGTGTCACAATCCCCATTGGACAGTGTGTTTGTCACAAAACCGATTGTATAGCGTGTGTGACAAGTACCATTGGACAGAGTGTGTTTATCACAAACCCCATTGGACAGCGTGTGTGTCCCGAACCACATTGGACACCATGTGTGTCACAAGTACCATTGGACACAGAGTGTGTATCACAAAACCCATTGGACTTTGTGTGTGTCACAAAACCCTTTGGATAGCATATTTGTGTCACAAACCCCTTTAGAAAGTGTGCGTGTCAAAAACACCATTGTGTAGCGTGATTGTGTTACAAACCCAATTGGACAGCGTGTGTGTCACGAACCCCATTGGACAGCGTGTGTGTCACAAGACCCATTGGACAGATTGTGTGTTTCACAAACCCCGTTGGACAGCGTGTGTGTCACAATATCCATTGGACAGTTTGTGTGTGTCAGAAACCCCATTGGACAGCGTCTGTGTCATAATCCCCATTAAACAGCGTGTATGTGTCACAATCCCCATAGGACAGATTGTGCATGTCACAAACCCCATTGGAGAGCGTGTGTGTCACAATCCCCATTGGACAGATTTTGTGTGTCACAAACCCCATTGGACAGCGTGTGTGTCATAAACACCATTAGACAGCGTGTGTGTGTCACAGTCCCCATTGGATAGTGTGTGTGTGTCACAAACCCCATAGGACAGTGTATGTGCCACAAAACCCATTTGATAGCGTATGTGTGTCACAAACCTATTGGACAGTGTGTGTGTCATAAACCCCCTTGGACAGCAAGTGTATCACAAACACCATTGGACACTGTGTGTGTCACAAAACCCTTTGGAAAGTGTGCATGTCACAAACCCCATTGGATAGCGTGTGTATGTCACAATCCCAATTGGACAGCGTCTGTGTCACAAACCCCATGGTCAGCGTGTGTATGTCGCAATCCCCATTGGACAGTGTCTGTGTCACAAACCCCACTACACAGCGTGTGTGTCACAAACACCATTGCACATCGTGTGTGTGTCACAATCCCCATTAGACAGTGTGTGTGTCACAAAACCTTTTGTATAGCGTGTGTGTCACAAACCCCATTAGAAAGTGTGTGTGTCACAAACACCATTGGATATCGTGTGTGTGTCACAAACCCTATTGGACAGTGTGTGTTTTTCCACAAACCCCATTGGACAGAGTTTGTGTCACAAACCGTCATGGACATTGTGTATGTTCACAATCCCCATTGGCGAGCGTGTGTGTCACAAACCCCTTTGGAGAGTGTGTGTGTCACAAACCCTCCTGGACAGTGTTTGTTTCACAATCCCCATTGGACAGCGTGTGTGTCAAAAATCCTATTGGACAGAGTGTGTGTGTCACATACCAAATTTGATATTGTGTGTGTGTCACAGTCCCCTTTGGACAGTGTCTATGGCAAAAACCCCATTCGAGAGAGTGGGTGTCACAAACATAATTTGGCAGCGTGTGTATCACAAACTCCATTGGACAGGTTGAGTGTGTGTCAAACCCCATTGGACTATGTATGTGTCACAAGCCCCATTGGACAGTGGGTGTGTCACAAACCCCATTGGACAGCGTGTGTGTGCCACAATCCACGTAGGACAGAGTGTGTGTCAAACCCCACTGGGCAGCTTGTGTGTCACAATCCCCATTGGAAAGCGTGTGTGTCACAAACACCATTGGACAGTGTGTGTTTGTCCACAAACCCCATTGGACAGAGTGTGTGCCACAAACGCCATTGGACAGCCGGTGTGTCACAAACAGCATTGGACAGCGTGTGTGTGTCGCAATGTCCATTGGACAGCCTGTGTGTCACAAACCCCATTGGACAGCATCTGTGTCAGAAACACCATTGGACAGCGTGTGTGTCATAATCCCCATTGGACAGCGTGTGTGTTACAAACAGCATTGGACTGCCTGTGTGTGTCGCCATCTCCATTGGACAGCGTGTGTGTCACAAACCCCATTGGGCAATGTGTTTTTCAAAAACCCCATTGGACATCGCGTGTGTGTCACAATCCCCATTGTTCACTGTGTGTCTCACAAAACCGATTGTATGGCGTGTGTGTCACGAGTACCATTGGACAGAGTGTGTTTATCACAAACCCCATTGGATAGCCTGAGTGTCACGAAACCCATTGGACATCGTGTGTGTCACAAGTACCATTGGACACAGAGTGTGTATAATAAACCCCATTGGACAGTGTGTGTGTCACAAAACCCTTTGGATAGAGTGTTTGTGTCACAAACCCCTTTAGAATGTGTGCGTGTCACGAACCCCATTGGACAGCGTGTGTGTCACAAGACCCATTGGAAAGATTGTGTATTTCACAAACCCCATTGGACAGCGTGTGTGTCAAAATAATCATTGGACAGCGTGTGTGTCATAATCCCCATTGGACATCGTGTGTGTCTCAATCCTTATTTGACAGATTGTGCGTGTCACAATCCCCATTGGACAGCGTGTGTTTCATAAACCCCATTAGACAGTGTGTGTGTGTCACAATCATCATTGGACAGTGTGTGTGTCACAAAACCCTTTGGAAATTGTGCATGTCACAAACCCCTTTGGATAGCGTGCGTGTGTCACAAACCCTATTGGACAGTGTGTGTGTCACAAATTCCACTCGACAGCGAGTGTGTCCCAAAACCCATTGGACAGATTGTGTGTGTCACAAACCCGATTGGACAGAGTGTGTTTCATAAACCCCATTGGACAGCGTGTGTGTGTCACAATCCCCATTGGACAGCGTCTGTTTCACAAACCCCATTGGACAGCATGTGTGTCACAAACACCATTGGAGAGTGTGTGTTTTTGACAAAACCCACTGGACAGTGTGTGTGTCACAAAAGCCATTGGATAGCGACTGTGAGTCACAAACACCGTTGGACAGCGTGTGTGTGTCACAAACCTCATTAGACAGTGTGTGTAACAAACCCAATTGGTCAGCGTGTGTGTCACAAACCCCATGGGACAGCGTGTGTGTATCACAAACCTCTTTAGAAAGTGTGCGTGTCACAAAACCCATTGGATAGCGTGTGTGTGTCACAAACCTCATTGGACAGTGTGTGTGTCACAAACCCCACTCGACAGCGTGTGTGTCATGAACCCCATTTGACAGCGTGCGTGTCAGAAGACCCATTGGACAGAGTGTGTGTGTCACAAACCCCATTGGACAGCGTGTGTGTGTCACAATCCCCATTGGATACTGCGTGTGTGTCACAAATCCCATTGGACAGCGTGTGTGTCACAAACCCCTTTGGACCGTTTGTGTGTCACAAAACCCATTGGACAGCGTGTGTGTGTCACAATCCCCATTGGATAGCGTGCATGTCACAAGACGCATTGGATAGAGTGTATGTGTTAAAATACCCATTGGACAGCATATGTGTCACAATCCCCATTGGACAGATTGTGTGTCTCTCAAACCCTTTGTATACCGTGTGTGTCACAAACCCCATTAGGTAGTGTGAGTGTCACAAACCCCTTTGGATAGCATGTGTCTGTCACAAACCCCACTGGACAGTGTGTGTGTCACAAACCCCCCTGGACAGTGTGTTTGTCACAAACCCCATTGGACAGAGTGTGTGTGTCATAAACCCCATTGGAAAGCATGTGTGTCACAATCCCCATTGGACAGCGTGTGTGTCAGAAATCCCATTGGACAGTGTGTGTGTCACAAGCCCATTGGACAGAGTGTGTGTGTCACAATCCTCATTGTACAGCGTGTGTGTGTCACAAACCGTCATGGACATTGTGTGTGTCACAATCCCCATTGGTGACCGTGTGTGTCATAAACCCCATTGGACAGCATGTGTGTCACAATCCCCATTGTACAGCGTGTGTGTCAGAAACCCCACTGGACAGTGTGTGTCACAAATCCCATTGGACAGCATGTGTGTCACAAACCCCATTGGACAGCCTGTGTGTGTCACAAACCCCCGAGGTCAGTGTGTGTGTCACAAACCCCATTTGACAGCGTCTGTGTCACAAACCCCATGGGACAGCGTGTGTATGTCACAAACCCCAATGGACAACCTGTGTGTGTCAGAAACCCCCCAGGTCAGTTTGTGTGTCACAAACCACATTTGACAGCGCGTCTGTCACATACACCACTGGACAGTGTCTGTGTCACAAACCCCGTTGGACAGCGTGTGTGTCACACGCCCAATGGACAGAGTGTGTGTACAAAACCCATTGGACAGTGTATGTGTGTCACAAACCCCATTGGAAAACGTGTGTTTCACAAACCCCACTGGATAGCGATTGTGTCACAAACACTATTGGAGAGCTTGTGTGTCACAAGCCCTTTGGACAGAGTGTGTGTGTCACAAACCCTATTGGATAGTGTTTGTGAGTCACAAACACCATGGGACAGCGTGTGTGTGTAACTAAACCCACTGGACAGAGTGTGTCTCACGAACCCCATTGGACAGCGTGTATTTGTCACAATCCCCATTGGACAGCGTGTGTATCACAAACCCCATTGGACAGCGTGTGCGTCACAAACCCCCCTGCACAGTGTGTTTGTCACAAACCCCATTGGACAGTGTGTGTGTCATAAACCCCATTGGACAGCATGTGTGTCACAATCCCCATTGGACAGCGTGTCTCAGAAACCCCATAGGACAGTGTTTGTCACAAACCCCACTGGATAGCGTGTGTGTCACAAACACCGCTGGAGAGCGTGTGAGTCACAAGCCCATTGGACAGAGTGTGTGTGTCACAAACCCCATTTGATAGCGTTTGTGTGTCAGGAACTCCATAGGACAGTGTGTGTGTGAAACTAAACCCACTGGACAGAGTGTGTGTCACTAACCCCATTGGACAGCGTGTATGTGTCACAATCCCCATTGGACAGCGTGTGTGTCAAAAACCCCATTGGACAGCGTGTGTCACAAATCCCATTGGATAGTGTGTGTGTCACAAACACCATTGGACAGTGTGTGTGTCAGTGTCACAAACCCCATTGGACAGCGTGTGTGTGTCACAAACCCTCCAGGTCAGCGTGTGTGTCACAAACCCCATTGGACAGCGTGTGTGTCACAAGCCCAATGTACAGAGTGTGTGTCACAAAACCCATCGGACAGCGTGTGTGTCACAATCCCCATTGGACAGATTGTGTGTGTCGCAAAACCCATTGGACAGCGTGTGTGTCACAGTCGCCATTGGACTGATTGTGTGTGTCACGAACCCCATTGGACAGAGTGTGTGTGTCACAAACCCCATTGGACAGTGTGTGTGTCAGAAGAACCATTGGAAATTGTGTGTGTCACAAACCCCATTGGACACAGTGTGTGTCTCACAAAACCCATTGGACAGCATGCGTTTCACAAACACCATTGGACAGTGTGTGTGTGTCACAAACCCCTTTGGATAGCATGTGTGAGTCACAAACCCTATTGGACAGTGTGTATGTCACAATCCCCATTGTGCAGCATCTGTGTCACAAACCCCGTTGGACAGCTGGTGTCTCACAAACACCTTTGGAAATTGTGTGTGTGTCACAAGCCCCATTGGACAGTGTGTGTTTCACAAGACCCATTGGACAGAGTGTGTGTGTCACAAGACCCATTGGACAGAGTGTGTGTCACAAACCCCATTGGAAAGCGTGTGTGTCACAAGACCCATTCGACAGACTGTGTGTGTCACAAACACCGATGGTCAGTGAGCGTGTCACAAACCCCATTGGACATCGTCTGTGTGTCACAAACCATATTGGACAGTGTGTGTGTCACAACCCCTCTGGACAGCGTGTGTGTCACGAACCCCATTAGACAGTGGGCGTGTCATAGGACCCATTGGACAGAGTGTGTGTGTCACAAACCCCATTGGACAAAGTGTGTAATCACAATCCCTATTGGATACTGTTCATGTCACAAACCCCATTGGACATCTTGTGTGCCACAAACACCATTGGACAGAGTGTGTGTGTCACAGTCCCCATTGGACAGAGTGTGTGTCACAAAACCCTTTGTATAGCGTGTGTGTAACAAACCGCTTTAGAAAGTGTGTGTGTCTCAATCCCTACAGGACAGTGTGCGTGTGTCACAAACCCCATTGGATAGCGTGTGTGTCACAAACACTATTGGACAGTGTGTGTGTTATAGGCTCATTGGACAGATTGTGTGTGTCACAAAACCCGTTGGACAGCGTCTGTGTCACGAACCCCTTTAGACAGCGTCTGTGTAACAAGCACCATTGTACAAAGTGTGTGTGTCACAAACCCCATTGCAAAGTTTATGTGTCACAAACCCCATTGGATAGCGTGTGTGTGCCACAAACCCTATTGGACAGTCTCTGTGTCACAAACCCCACTGGACAGAGTGTGTGTCACGAACCCCGTTGGACAGCGTGTATGTGTCACAATCGCCATTATACAGCGTGTGTGTCACAAAACCCATTGGACAGTGTGTGTGTCACAAACCCCACTGGACAGAGTGTGTGTCACGAACCCCATTGGACAGCGTGTGTGTCACAAGCGCATTGGACAGATTGAGTGTGTCACAAACACCATTGTACAGCGTGTTTGTCACTATCCCCATTGGACAGAGTGTTTGTGAGAAACCCCATTGGACAGCGTGTGTGTCACAAGCCCATTAGAAAGATTGCGTGTGTCTCAAACCCCATTGGAAAGTGTGTGTGTCATAAACCCCAATGGACTGTGTGTGTGTCACAAACCATCATGGACATTGTGTGTGTCACAATCCCCATTGGTGAGTGTATGTGTCAAAAACCCCATTGGACAGTGTGTGTGTCACAAACCCTCCTGACATTGTGTGTGTCACAAGCCCATTGGACAGAGTGCGTGTGTCTCAAGCCCCATTGGAAAGTGTGTGTGTCATAAACCCCAATGGACTGTGTGTGTGTCACAAACCATCATGGACATTGTGTGTGTCACAATCCCCATTGGTGAGTGTGTGTGACAAACCCCACTGGACAGTGTGTGTGTCACAAAACCGACTGGACAGCGTGTGTGTCAGAAACACCATTTTACAGCGTGTGTGTGTCACAATCCCCATTGGACAGAGTTAGTGTGACAAACCCCACTGCACAGTGTGTGTCTCAGAAACCCCTCTGTACAGTGTGTGTGTCACAAAACCGACTGGGCAGCGCGTGTGTCAGAAACACCATTGGACAGCATGTGTGTGTCACTATCTCCATTGGACATCGTGTATGTCACAATCAGCATTGGACAGCATGTGTGTGTCACAATCCTAATTGCACATGTTGTGTGTAACATCCCCTTTGGAAAGTGTCTGTGTCACAAACCCTATTGGACAGCGTGTGTGTCGCGATCCCCTATTGGACAGCGTGTGTGTCAGAAACCCCATTGGAAAGTGTGTGTGTCACAAACCCCATTGGATAGGTGTGTGTGTCACAAACACTATTTGTCAGTGTTTATGTCACAATCCCCAGTGGACAGCCTCTGTGTCACAAACCCCATTGGACAGCGTGTGTTTAACGAACACCATTGGACAGCATGTGTGTCACAAGACCCATTGGGCAGAGTATGTGTGTCACAAACCCCATTAGACAGTGTGTGTGTGTCACAAACCCTATCGGACTTTGTGTTTGTCACAAAACCCATTGGACATCATGCATTTCACAAACACCATTGGACAGTTTGTGTATAACAAACCCAATTGGTCAGCGTGTGTGTCATAAACCGCATGGGACAGCGTTTGTGTGTCACAATACCCATTGGACAGCGTGTGTGTGTCACAAACCCCAATGGACAGCGTGTGCGTCACAAACACCATTGGAATGTGTGTGCGTCACAAACCCCATTGGACAGCGTGTGTGTGTCACAAACCCCATTGGACAGAGTGGGGGTCAGAAACCCCCATGGACAGTGCGTGTGTCACGAAACCCATTGGACAGCATGCGTGTCGCAAACAACATTGGACAGCCTGTGTTTGTCAGAAGAACCATTGGACAGAGTGTGTGTGTCACAAACCCCATTTAACAGCGTGTGTGTCACAAGAACCATTGGACAGAGTGTGTGTGTCACAAACCACATTGGACAGTGTGCGTGTCACAAACCCCATGGACAGCACGTGTGTCACAAACCCACTGGACAGCGTGTGTGTCACAAACCCCATTGGACAGAGTGCATGTGCCAAACCCCATTGGACAGCGTGTGTGTGTCACAATCCCCACTGGACAGTGTGTGTGTGTCACAAACCCCATTGCACATTTTGTGTGTCACAATACGTCATGGACATTGTGTGTGTCGCAATACACATTGGTGACCGTGTGTGTCACAAAACACATTGGACAGTATGTGAGTCAGAAACCCTCCTGGACAGCGTGTGTGTCACAATCCCCACTGGACAGTGTGCCTGTCACAAACTCCATTGGACAGTGTGTGCGTCACAAACCCCCCTGGACAGTGTGTTTGTCACAAACTCCATTGGACAGAGTGTGTGTGTCATAGACCCCATTGGACAGCATGTGTGTCACAATCCCCATTGGAAAGCGTGTGTGTCAGAAATCTCATTGGACAGTGTGTGTCAAAAATCCCATTGGACAGCGTGTGTGTCACAAACCCCATTGGAAAGCCTTTGTGAGTCACAAACCCCCCAGGTCAGTGTGTGTGTCAGAAAACCCATTTGACAGAGTGTGTGTCACAAACACCAGTCGACAGTGTGTGTTTCACAAACCCCATTGGACAGCGTGTGTGTGTCACAAACCTCCTGGTCAGTGTGTGTGTCACAAACCCCATTGGACAGCGTGTGTGTCACAAGCCCAATGGTCAGAGTGTGTGTCACAAAACCCATTGGACAGCATGTCTGTCACAAACCCCATGGGACAGAATGTGTGTGTCATAAACCCCATTGGACAGCATGTGTGTATCAAAAACCCCCCTGGTCATTGTGTGTGTCACAATACCCATTGGACCGTGTGTGTGTGTCACTAATACGGTTGGACAGTGTGTGTGTCACAAAACCCATTGAACTGCGTGTTTGTGTCACAAACCCTCCTGGTCAGTGTGTGTGTCACAAACCCCATTGGACAGCATGCGTGTCACAAACACCATTGGACAGTGTGTGTGCAACAAACCCAATTGGTCAGTGTGTGTGTCACAAACCCCGTGGGACAGCGTGTGTGTGTCACAAACCCCAATGGACAGCGTGTGTGTGTCACAAACCCTGCTGGTCAGTGTGTGTGTCACAATCTCCATGGCACAGCGGTGTATGTCACAATCCCCATTGGACAGCGTCTGTGTCACAAACCCCAATGCACAGCGTGTGTGTCACAAACAACATTGGACAGAGTGTGTGAGTCACAATCCCCATTGGACAGTGTGTGTGTCACAGGAACCATTGGACAGAGTGTGTGTCATAAACCGCATTGGACAGCGTGTGTGTGTCACAATACCCATTGGACAGTGTGTGTGTGTCACAAACCCTACTGGAAAGTGTGTGTGTCACAAACCCTATTGGACAGAGTGGGGGTCAGAAACCCCCATTGACAGTGCGTGTGTCACAAAACTCATTAGACAGCATGCGTGTCACAAACACCATCGGACAGCCTGTGTGTGTGACAATCCTCATTGCACAGTGTGTGTGTCACAAAACCCATTTGACAACGTGTGTGTTACAAACGCCATTGGACAGAGTGTGTTTGTGACAAACAAGATTGGACAGCGTGTGTGTCACAAGAACCATTGGACAGAGTGTGTGTCTCACACACACCATTGGACAGCGTGTGTGTCATAAACCCCATTGGACAGCGGGTGTGTGTCACAATACCCATTGTACAGTGTGTGTGTCACGAACCCCATTGGAAAGTGAGTGTTTCACAAACACTATTGGACAGTGTGTGTGTCACAAACCCTCCTGACATTGTGTGTGTCACAAGCCCATTGGACAGAGTGCGTGTGTCTCAAGCCCCATTGGAAAGTGTGTGTGTCATAAACCCCAATGGACTGTGTGTGTTTCACAAACCATCATGGACATTGTGTGTGTCACAATCCCCATTGGTGAGTGTGTGTGACAAACCCCACTGGACAGTGTGTGTGTCACAAAACCGACTGGACAGCGTGTGTGTCAGAAACACCATTTTACAGCGTGTGTGTGTCACAATCCCCATTGGACAGAGTTAGTGTGACAAACCCCACTGCACAGTGTGTGTCTCAGAAACCCCTCTGTACAGTGTGTGTGTCACAAAACCGACTGGGCAGCGCGTGTGTCAGAAACACCATTGGACAGCATGTGTGTGTCACTATCTCCATTGGACATCGTGTATGTCACAATCAGCATTGGACAGCATGTGTGTGTCACAATCCTAATTGCACATGTTGTGTGTAACATCCCCTTTGGAAAGTGTCTGTGTCACAAACCCTATTGGACAGCGTGTGTGTCGCGATCCCCTATTGGACAGCGTGTGTGTCAGAAACCCCATTGGAAAGTGTGTGTGTCACAAACCCCATTGGATAGGTGTGTGTGTCACAAACACTATTTGTCAGTGTTTATGTCACAATCCCCAGTGGACAGCCTCTGTGTCACAAACCCCATTGGACAGCGTGTGTTTAACGAACACCATTGGACAGCATGTGTGTCACAAGACCCATTGGGCAGAGTATGTGTGTCACAAACCCCATTAGACAGTGTGTGTGTGTCACAAACCCTATCGGACTTTGTGTTTGTCACAAAACCCATTGGACATCATGCATTTCACAAACACCATTGGACAGTTTGTGTATAACAAACCCAATTGGTCAGCGTGTGTGTCATAAACCGCATGGGACAGCGTTTGTGTGTCACAATACCCATTGGACAGCGTGTGTGTGTCACAAACCCCAATGGACAGCGTGTGCGTCACAAACACCATTGGAATGTGTGTGCGTCACAAACCCCATTGGACAGCGTGTGTGTGTCACAAACCCCATTGGACAGAGTGGGGGTCAGAAACCCCCATGGACAGTGCGTGTGTCACGAAACCCATTGGACAGCATGCGTGTCGCAAACAACATTGGACAGCCTGTGTTTGTCAGAAGAACCATTGGACAGAGTGTGTGTGTCACAAACCCCATTTAACAGCGTGTGTGTCACAAGAACCATTGGACAGAGTGTGTGTGTCACAAACCACATTGGACAGTGTGCGTGTCACAAACCCCATGGACAGCACGTGTGTCACAAACCCACTGGACAGCGTGTGTGTCACAAACCCCATTGGACAGAGTGCATGTGCCAAACCCCATTGGACAGCGTGTGTGTGTCACAATCCCCACTGGACAGTGTGTGTGTGTCACAAACCCCATTGCACATTTTGTGTGTCACAATACGTCATGGACATTGTGTGTGTCGCAATACACATTGGTGACCGTGTGTGTCACAAAACACATTGGACAGTATGTGAGTCAGAAACCCTCCTGGACAGCGTGTGTGTCACAATCCCCACTGGACAGTGTGCCTGTCACAAACTCCATTGGACAGTGTGTGCGTCACAAACCCCCCTGGACAGTGTGTTTGTCACAAACTCCATTGGACAGAGTGTGTGTGTCATAGACCCCATTGGACAGCATGTGTGTCACAATCCCCATTGGAAAGCGTGTGTGTCAGAAATCTCATTGGACAGTGTGTGTCAAAAATCCCATTGGACAGCGTGTGTGTCACAAACCCCATTGGAAAGCCTTTGTGAGTCACAAACCCCCCAGGTCAGTGTGTGTGTCAGAAAACCCATTTGACAGAGTGTGTGTCACAAACACCAGTCGACAGTGTGTGTTTCACAAACCCCATTGGACAGCGTGTGTGTGTCACAAACCTCCTGGTCAGTGTGTGTGTCACAAACCCCATTGGACAGCGTGTGTGTCACAAGCCCAATGGTCAGAGTGTGTGTCACAAAACCCATTGGACAGCATGTCTGTCACAAACCCCATGGGACAGAATGTGTGTGTCATAAACCCCATTGGACAGCATGTGTGTTAGAAACCCCATTGGACAGTGTGTGTCACAAATGCCATTGGACAGCGTTTGTGTCACAAACCCCATTGGACAGCCTGTGTGTATCAAAAACCCCCCTGGTCATTGTGTGTGTCACAATACCCATTGGACCGTGTGTGTGTGTCACTAATACGGTTGGACAGTGTGTGTGTCACAAAACCCATTGAACTGCGTGTTTGTGTCACAATCCCTCCTGGTCAGTGTGTGTGTCACAAACCCCATTGGACAGCATGCGTGTCACAAACACCATTGGACAGTGTGTGTGCAACAAACCCAATTGGTCAGTGTGTGTGTCACAAACCCCGTGGGACAGCGTGTGTGTGTCACAAACCCCAATGGACAGCGTGTGTGTGTCACAAACCCTGCTGGTCAGTGTGTGTGTCACAATCTCCATGGCACAGCGGTGTATGTCACAATCCCCATTGGACAGCGTCTGTGTCACAAACCCCAATGCACAGCGTGTGTGTCACAAACAACATTGGACAGAGTGTGTGAGTCACAATCCCCATTGGACAGTGTGTGTGTCACAGGAACCATTGGACAGAGTGTGTGTCATAAACCGCATTGGACAGCGTGTGTGTGTCACAATACCCATTGGACAGTGTGTGTGTGTCACAAACCCTACTGGAAAGTGTGTCTGTCACAAACCCTATTGGACAGAGTGGGGGTCAGAAACCCCCATTGACAGTGCGTGTGTCACAAAACTCATTAGACAGCATGCGTGTCACAAACACCATCGGACAGCCTGTGTGTGTGACAATCCTCATTGCACAGTGTGTGTGTCACAAAACCCATTTGACAACGTGTGTGTTACAAACGCCATTGGACAGAGTGTGTTTGTGACAAACAAGATTGGACAGCGTGTGTGTCACAAGAACCATTGGACAGAGTGTGTGTCTCACACACACCATTGGACAGCGTGTGTGTCATAAACCCCATTGGACATCGGGTGTGTGTCACAATACCCAATGCACAGCGTGTGTGTCACAAACAACATTGGACAGAGTGTGTGAGTCACAATCCCCATTGGACAGTGTGTGTGTCACAGGAACCATTGGAAAGCGTGTGTGTCATAAACCCCATTGGACATCGGGTGTGTGTCACAATACCCATTGTACAGTGTGTGTGTCACAAACCCCTTTGGAAAGTGTATGTGTCACAAATCCCATTGGATAGCTTATGTGTGTCACAAACCCCATGGGATAGCGTGTGTGTGTCACAAACCTCACTGCACAGAGTGTGTTTCACGAACCCCATTGGACAGCATGTATGTGTCACAATCCCTATTGGACAAGGTGTGTGTCACAAACCCCATTGGACAGCGTGTTTGTCACAATCCCCAGTGGACAGCGTGTTTGTCACTATCCCCATTGGACAGAGTATGTGCCAAACCCCATTGGACAGCGTGTGTGTGTCACAATCCCCACTGGACAGTGTGTGTGTGTCAAAAACCCCATTGCACAGTTTGTGTGTCACAAAACGTCATGGACATTGTGTGTGTCGCAATACCCATTGGTGACCGTGTGTGTCACAAAACCCATTGGACAGTATGTGTGTCAGAAACCCTCCTGGACAGCGTGTGTGTCACAATCCCCACTGGACAGTGTGCCTGTCACAAACTCCATTGGACAGTGTGTGCGTCACAAACCCCCCTGGACAGTGTGTTTGTCACAAACTCCATTGGACAGAGTGTGTGTGTCATAGACCCCATTGGACAGCATGTGTGTCACAATCCCCATTGGACAGCGTGTGTGTCAGAAATCCCATTGGACAGTGTGTGTCAAAAATCCCATTGGACAGCGTGTGTGTCACAAACCCCATTGGAAAGCCTGTGTGAGTCACAAACCCCCCAGGTCAGTGTGTGTGTCAGAAAACCCATTTGACAGAGTGTGTGTCACAAACACCAATCGACAGTGTGTGTTTCACAAACCCCATTGGACAGCGTGTGTGTGTCACAAACCTCCTGGTCAGTGTGTCTGTCACAAACCCCATTGGACAGCGTGTGTGTCACAAAACCCATTGGACAGCATGTCTGTCACAAACCCCATGGGACAGCGTGTGTGTGTCACAAACCCCATTGGAAAGTGTGTGTGTCACAAGCCCCATTGGAAAGTGTGCGTGTCACAAACCCCATTGTATAGTGTGTGTATGTCACAATCCCCATTGGACAGCGTCTGTGTCACAAACCCCATGGGACAGAGTGTGTGTGTCAGAAACTCCACTGCACAGAGTGTGTGTCACAAAACCCATTGGACAGCATGCGTGTCACAAACACCATTAGACAATGTGTGTGTAACAAACCCAATTTGTCGGTCTGTGTGTCACAAACCCCATGGGACAGCGTGTATGTGTCACAATCCTCATTGGACAGCGTGTGTGTCACAAACCCCAATGGACAGAGTGTGTGTCACAAAACCCATTGGACAGCATGTGTGTTACAAACACCATTGCACAGGGTGTGTGTAACAAACACAATTTGTCGGTCTGTGTGTCACACATCCTATGGGACCGCATGTATGTGTCACAATCCTCATTGGACAGCGTGTGTGTCACAAACCCCACTGGACAGATTGTGTGTCACGAACCCCATTGGACAGTGTGTGTGTCACAAGCCCATTGGACAGAGTGTGTGTGTCACAAACCTCATTGTACAGCGTGTTTGTCACAATCCCCATTGGATAGCGTGTGTGTGTCACAAACCGTCATTGACATTGTGTGTGTCACAATCCCCATTGGTGACCGTGTGTGTCACAAACCGCATTGGACAGTGTGTGTGTCACAAACCCTCCTTGACAGCGTCTGTATCACAATCCCCATTGGACAGTGTGTGTGTCACAAACCCCATTGGACAGCGAGTGCGTCACTAAACGCCCTGAACAGTGTGTTTGTCACAAACCCCATTGGACAGAGATTGTGTGTCATAAACCCCATTGGACAGCATGTGTGTCACAATCCCCATTGCACAGCGTGTGTGTCAGAAACCCCACTGGACAGTGTGTGTCCCAAACCCCATTGGACATCCTGTGTGTGTCACAAACCCCCGAGGTCAGTGTGTGTGTCACAAACCCCATTTGACAGCGTGTGTGCCACAAACACCATTGGACAGTGTGTGTGTCACAAACCCCATTGGACAGCATGCGTGTCACAAACCCCATTGTATAGTGTGTGTATGTCACAATCCCCATTGGACAGCGTCTGTGTCACAAACCCCATGGGACAGCGTGTGTATGTCACAAACCCCTATGGACAACCTTTGTGTGTCAGAAACCCCCCAGGTCAGTGTGTGTGTCACAAACCACATTTGACAGCGTGTCTGTCACATACACCATTGGACAGTGTGTGTGTCACAAACCCCGTTGGACAGCATGTGTGTCACACGCCCAATGGACAGAGTTTGTGTACAAAACCCATTGGACAGTGTATGTGTGTCACAAACCCCATTGGACAGCGATTGTGTCACAAACACTATTGGAGAGCTTGTGTGTCACAAGCCCTTTGGACAGAGTGTGTGTGTCACAAACTCCATTGGATAGTGTTTGTGTGTCACAAACTGCATGGGACAGCATGTGTGTGAAACTAAACCCACTGGACAGCATGTGTGTCACAAACCCCATTGGACAGCGTGTGTGTCACAAAGCCCCCTGCACAGTGTGTTTGTCACAAACCCCATTGGACAGTGTGTGTGTCATAAACCCCATTGGACAGCATGTGTGTCACAATCCCCATTGGACAGCATGTGTCTCAGAAACCCCATAGGACAGTGTGTGTCACAAATCCCATTGGACAGCGTGTGTGTCACAAACCCCATTGGATAGCATGTGTGTCACAAACACCACTGGAGAGCGTGTGAGTCACAAGCCCATTGGACAGAGTGTGTGTGTCACAAACCCCATTGGATAGCGTCTGTGTGTCACAAACCCCATGGGACAGCGTGTGTGTGAAACTAAACCCACTGGACAGAGTGTGTGTCACGAACCCCATTGGACAGCGTGTATGTGTCACAGTCCCCATTGGACAGCGTGTGTGTCAAAAACCCCATTGGATAGATTGTGTGTGTCACAAACCCCATTGAACTGCGTGTGTGTCACAAACCCCCCTGGACAGTGTGTTTGTCACAAACCCCATTGGACAGCATGTGTGTCACAATCCCCATTGGACAGCGTGTGTCTCAGAAACCCCATTGGACAGTGTGTGTCACAAATCCCATTGGACAGCGTGTGTGTCACAAACACCATTGGACAGTGTGTGTGTCACAAACCCCATTGGACAGCATGTGTGTGTCACAAACCCTCCAGGTCAGTGTGTGTGTCACAAACCCCATTGGACAGCGTGTGTGTCACAAGCCCAATGTACAGAGTGTGTGTCACAAAACCCATTGGACAGCATGCATGTCTCAAACACCATTGGACAGTGTGTGTGTAACAAACCCAATTGGTATGTGTGGGTTGTCTGAATTTAGAGTTGATGAGTTAATTTTCTGTATTTGGAGTTAATAGGCTAGTTTGTTGTATGTTTGTTTTATGAATAAATTTAAGTGTTGCGGTGGTTGCGAGGCGCGGCGTGCTCGGGAGGGACTTGGAGGCGGGGAGCTTGTGGTCGGTGGGGGTGCCTGCGCCCTGGAGCGGGGGGCGGCTTGTGACTACGAGGTAACGATCTTGTTACCATGCGAACACTGCCTGACCAACATTCCCGCCTTAGCTAGCTTAATGTCTGTTAAAGTGATTAGCCAATCAGCATGAAACATGTGTGCCTTAGACTATATAAATGTATGTTTGCCAAACAATAAAGCGGACATCTTGCTTGCATCAAACTGCGTCCCCGTCTCTCAATCGCGGCAAATTGGTGACCTCCGACATGATCGTCAGTGACGAAATCGCCGAGGTTTGAAAAACCGCCGAGGATTGAAAAACCGCCTACCTGGTGGCATGTCGTGAGTCCCGCAGAACGTGGAATGAGCTGCTGAAAGGAAGCAGGATAAGCCAGCCAGCCAAACAATCGCTCCGTCTGGAACGAGAGGTGAGCTGCGGGAAAGTAGCAAAATGGGGAATCAAGAGTCTTTCCCTGAGAGAGACGTTTATGAGCTTATGAAAGCTCTACTTAAGAAGCATGGGAAAAAGACTCTTTCGGAACAAGATCTTAAGTTAATCCTTAAATGGGTGCAGGTTAAGATTCCCACAGTGACTGCTTCTTCTATTTTTACATGTAAATTTTGGGATGATGTGGGGGTAAAGTTATGGGACGCAGCTACCTCAGGAGATGAGGAAGCGCAGCATATGCTCCCCAGTTGGAGAAAAATCTTTGAAACCATAAAGGCACAAGAGCAAAATCAGCGAGGCTCCGAGGAGGGAGCTCAGTCACCTCCCCCCTGCCCTTCTAAAATCGCTGGTGGGGCAGAACCCTCTGCGCCACCGTTAGCTTGTGCTGCTGGATATCCCCCGGAGGGTGATCCCTTTGACCCGGGTCCGATTGACCCTGAAAAGGAACCTGATCTTTTTCCCCCTGATCCTCATGAGATTTGGGGAAAGATTAAGCGCCAAGCGATAAACGAGGGGGAGTTGGAAATAGCCAGAACTATAGTAGCCCCCGTTATATACCAAGGACGGGGGGGGGGCTCAGGCTCAGTGGGAAGCTCTTTCTTTTTCGGTCATTAAGGAGTTGCGCCGTACAGTTACCGAGCATGGGTTGTCTTCCCCTTATTTTGCAAGCCTTTTATCTTCTGTATTCGATACATATGTCATGACCCCACATGATTTAAAATCTCTCGCGCGATTGTTATTAACCCCAACACAATATACAATGTGGGAGTCTCAATGGAGAACGGGATTGCAGACAGTTTTGCTGGGTTATGGAGGACATGCTAATGCCGCCTTAGCTGCATTGACTATAGAGCACCTCACAGGAACAGGGCAGTTTTCGGACCCGGCAGCCCAAGCTAGGGACATTCCTCGGGAGGCTTTGGAAGCAGGCAGAGAAGAAGCGAAAAGGGCCTTGTTGAGAGTTCCTGACTCTGGCAGACCCCAAAAAGCATTCACTAGTATCACTCAGGAACCCCGTGAGCCGTATATGCAGTTTATAGATAGATTAAAACAAGCCTTAGAGCGGCAAGTTGATAACGGACAAGCTCGGGAGATTTTACTCCTTAAACTGGCTGTGGAAAACGCTAACGCCGATTGTAAAAAGCTCTTAAAGTCTCTCCCAAATCAAAACCCTACCTTAATTGAAATGGTGGAAGCCTGTAATAGAATTGGCACTATGGATCATAAATATGAGGCCATGGCTGCTGCTTTTGCGGCCATGCACGGCCCGATGGGCGCCAACCCACAGGGAAACTGCTATGGGTGTGGAAAACCGGGACACCTTAAAAAAGATTGCTTTAGTGCCAATGCTGGGAAACGACCCCAAACACCTGGGGTTTGTCCCAAGTGCCAAAAAGGGCGCCACTATGCTAATCAATGTCGATCTAAATACGACTCTCAAGGGCGCCCCATACAGGGAAACCGATTGCAGAGCGCGGGACCGCGGCGCGCACAGACACAAGTTCCGCGACTGGCGCCCCCACAAACGCCGGGGGGGGAAACAGGAGTGTTTCCAGTCTCCGCCCAGCAACAGCAGGGAGCGCCGGCCTGGACCTGGCAACCGCCCACACAGTAACGCTACTTGATTCCTCTGTTCACTTACTGCTTACCAAAATTGCAGGTCCTTCGCCCCCTCGAACACAGGCTTTATTATTAGGAAGATCGTCCACCACTCTGTCAGGACTTTTTGTATTGCCTGGAGTAATCGATCCTGACAGTAATTCAGAAATTAAAATTATGGCCTGGACCCCGTTTCCTCCTTGTACAGTGCCAGAGGGAAGTCGTATCGCTCAATTGATACTGATCCCTAAGGAGGACTATGTCCCAATTCCTGATCAATTGCTCCCGCAGAGACAGGGAAGTTTTGGATCTACAGGAGAACCACTAATTTTATGGGTTCAAGCCATCTCACAAAAACGTCCTATATGTCAATGCACCCTCATTCGCAGAGGTCAGCAAGTCATGTTAAGTGGAATTATTGATACAGGTGCAGATGTTACCGTTATTTCTCAAGCAAAGTGGCCTTCTAGGTGGCCTTTAGCTGATGTCTCCCAGACATTAGCAGGAATCGGGGGGTATGGAGCTAGCCGCCAAAGCGCAGAAATAATACAAGTTCAAAATTCAGAAGGACAAGTTGCCTCTGTCAAACCGTTTATCTTACCAGTACCTATGGTCTTGTGGGGGCGTGATGTGTTGTCTCAGTGGGGGATGTCTATCCAGACACATTTTTAGGTGGGGCCATTGAGGGGCGTGAAACCCTAAAGTTAACTTGGAAAACAGATACTCCTATTTGGATTGATCAATGGTCCCTGCCGCTGGAAAAACTTCACGCCCTCCAAGAAATAGTTAATGAACAACTATCTATGGGACATATTGTACCCTCTACGAGTCCTTGGAACTCGCCTATTTTTGTTATTAAAAAACTGACTGGCAAGTGGCGCTTGCTCCATGACCTCAGAAAAATTAATGACGCTATGGAAGACATGGGGGCCATGCAACCTGGGCTTCCGTCACCCGCCATGATCCCTAGAGATTGGCCTTTAACCATCATAGACCTCAAAGATTGTTTTTTCAACATTCCATTGCATCCAGATGATGCTCCTAAATTTGCCTTTTCGGTCCCTAGCGTCAACATGCAAGCTCCTTTACAAAGTTACCAGTGGGTTGTGTTACCGCAGGGAATGAAAAATAGCCCTACAATAGGCCAATGGTATGTAGCAAAAATACTTAGTCCTGTCAGAACTGTAGTAACCTGCTGCATTGTTATATCATTATGTGGATGACATTCTAGTGGCAGCACAACACCATGAAGTCATGGAGGAAGCTGTAGCCCTTGTCGTGGCTGCTGTAAAATCAGCAGACCTCTGTATTGCACCAGAAAAAATTCAAAAAGTGCCACCTTGGAAATACTTAGGATGGCGTATAAGAGCTCAGACTATTGCTCCGCAACCTTTACAAATACAGGCGAATATAAAGAATTTACATGACGTGCAAAAACTGCTGGGTACAATCAATTGGGTCAGACCATTGTTAGGAATCACTAATGCGGATCTTCGTCCCTTATTTGAAATGCTTAAAGGAAGCTCGGACTTAAACGCTCCGCGAAGTCTCAGTCCTGAAGCCATAGCTTCCTTGCATAAAGCTGCGGCAGCGATTACCTCCAGACAAGCACATCGATGGGAACCGGAATTGCCTTTTCAATTAATCATCCTTAACCCTGCTCGACAGCCTCATGCACTTATTTTCCAATGGGACTGCCAGAAAACGGACCCTTTACTGATCATTGAATGGATTTTTTTACCTAACCAAGCCACAAAAACGATTTCTACCCAACATGAGATGTTTGCATCATTAATCATCAGGGCTCGACAGCGATTACTTACCCTGGCGGGCACGGACTTTATCCCTTTATATGTATGCCGGTAACAAGTATTTACCTGCAATGGTTACAACAACAATCAGATGCACTAGGCATAGCTCTAACTGGCTATGCAGGCCAACTCACTTCTCATCCGCCTTCTCACAAACTGTTAAGCATTGATTTTCACCTTTTACCTATTCCAAAGCGGAGTGACCAGCCTTTACAAGCCCTCACTGTATTCACAGATGGGTCTGGCAAATCTCACAAGTCTGTTATCCTTTGGTGGGATGATCATCGAGAACAGTGGAACTCAGATGTAGAGACTGTACAGGGTTCTCCTCAAATAGTAGAATTGTCTGCAGTTGTTCGAGTGTTTCGAAAATGGTCTATTCCTCTCAATATAATCACTGATTCTGCTTATGTTGCAGGAATTGTTAGCCGAGCAGAGACTTCTGTGCTACGAGATGTTTCTCATACGGCACTGTTTAATTTGTTACAAGAACTCATCTTTCTGTTAAACTCCCGTCTTCACCCTTATTTTATTATGCATGTTCGATCTCACACTTCTCTACCTGGTTTTATTGCAGAAGGGAACCGACAGGCTGATTTGCTTACGCTACCAGTGCAGGTGTTACCAGATTGATTAGCGCAAGCTAGACTCAGCCACTCCTTTTTTCATCAAAACGCTGCAAGCCTTAAGCGTCAATTTGACCTCACTATACAACAAGCCTATAATATCATTGCGGTGTGTCCTGATTGTCAAAGGCACTCTTTCCCTTCTATAGCAGAAGGAGTCAACCCCAGAGGGCTACAGAGCCTTCAACTCTGGCAAACAGATGTCACTCATTTTGCTGAATTTGGCCATTTAAAGTTTGTTCATTGCTCTATTGATACATTTTCGGGAATGTTATTTGCCTCCTGTCATATAGGAGAAAAAGCATGTGATGTGCAAAAACATCTAATGCGCGCTTTTGCTACTTTAGGGGTACCCTCTCAAATTAAAACTGACAATGGCCCCGCATATGTATCTAAAACCTTAACAACCTTTTTTGCCTCTTGGGGCATATCACACGTTACAGGTATCCCTCACTCTCCTACGGAACAAGCTTTAATAGAACGTTCCCACCAAACCTTAAAACGTCTGTTATTAAAACAAAAAGGGGGAATAGGAGCCGCTACACCAGAGGAGCGAATACAGAAAGCCTTGTATGTTTTTAACTTTTTGAATTGTTCCCTATTAAACAGCAATCCTCCAGTAGTTCGTCATTTTAGCATAAACACCCTTTTTGAACCCAAGATTAAGCCGCCAGTATTGATCCGGGACCCCGAAACAGGTAAGATAATGGGACCCTATCCCCTTGTCA
Source organism: Columba livia (assembly GCF_036013475.1). Classification (NCBI taxonomy): domain Eukaryota; kingdom Metazoa; phylum Chordata; class Aves; order Columbiformes; family Columbidae; genus Columba; species Columba livia. The sequence continues at coordinate 832,384 of NW_027043042.1, read as the reverse complement.
CGTGGGGAAGAGGCTATGCTTGTGTTTCCACAGAAAGAGGTCCCCGCTGGATCCCAGCTAAAAACGTGAGACCTTTTCGAGAGACACTGCAGCAGCCTCCTGAAGACATTCCTGGTCCTGATCCTGCGACTGATATAGAAGACACTACCGATCAATAATTAAATGAACTCTGTTCCAGAGGTTAACAAATGGGAGCTTAAATGTCCCCAATGTGAAAAATGTAATCCGTGGATTTGTAGAATTTGTGCTAATTGTGGAAAATCACAGTGGCTAAATCGCCATACAGTAGGACGCTGGTGTGATAACTGCCTAACAATTGAGTGGAATACAGTTCAGGTGTTATTGATAACAGGTAGAGAAACAGAATATTTACCCTGGTATGATTATTATTCTGACGATTGGGGGAAAATTGTAGCACAAAGGTCTGGGGACATTTTATATTCTAAGATTGAATGCGCCAAAGACATTCAAATGAGTTTCTGTTCTTTTAATGATTTGTACCTTATTAATAGTAATCCCATGTGTGTTACAATGCTTGCAAAAATCAATAACTGCTTCAATGAACAAGATATTCCTTGTGCAGCAAGGAGCGGACAAAGATCAGAAAGAAATTACGAAAACCCCCAGTACGGAGCTGTTAGTGAAATAAGATGTCCTCGAGTTGGTCGGTCGCCGACCTTGGAAGGGTCAGTTAATTAAAACAAAAAGGGGGAGATGTGGGTTGTCTGAATTTAGAGTTGATAAGTTAGTTTTCTGTATTTGGAGTTAATAGGCTAGTTTGCTGTATGTTTGTTGTGTGAATAAAGTTAAGTGTTGCGGTAGTTGTGAGGCGCGACTTGGAGGTGGGGAGCTTGTGGTCGGTGGGAGTGCCCACGCCCTGCATGCAGCGGGGGGCAGCTTGTGACTGCGAGATAACAATCTTGTTACCACGGTAACAATGCATGACCAACATTCCCGCCTTAGCTAGCTTAATGTCTGTTAAAGTGATTAGCCAATCAGCATGAAACATGTGTGCCTTAGACTATATAAATGTATGTTTGCCAAACAATAAAGCGGACATATTGCTTGCATCAAGCTGCGTCCCCGTCTCTCAATCGCGGCAATAAACAACATGGAACAGCGTGTGTGTGTCACAAACCCTATTGAATAGTGTGTGCGTCACAAACCCCACTGGACAGCGTTTGTGTCACGAACCACATTAGACAGCGTGTGTGTCACAAGACCCATTGGACAGAGTGTGTGTGTCACAAAAACCATTGGACAGCGTGTTTGTCACAATCTCCATTGGACAGCGTCTCTGTGTCACAATCTCCATTCGACGGTGTCTGTGTCACAGAACCCATTGGATAGAGAGTGTGTCACAAACCACATTAGAAAATGTGTGTTTCACAAATACCACTGGATAGCGTGTGTGTGTCACAAACCCCATTGGACAGTGTGTGTGTCAAAAACTCCACTGGACAGTGTGTGTGACACGAACCTCATTGGACAGCGTGTGTGTCACAAGACACATTGCACAGAGCCTGTGTGTCACAAACCCCATTGGACAGCGTGTGTGTCACAATCCCCATTGGACAGCGTGTGTGTCACAAACAAAATTGGACAGACTGTGTGTGTCACAAACCCCATTGGACAGCCTTTGTGTCAAAATCCCCATTGGACAGATTGTGTGTGTCGCAAAACCCATTGGACAGCGTGGGTGTCACAATCGCCGTTGGACAGATTGTGTGTGTCACAAACCCCATTGGACAGACTGTGTGTGTCACAAACCACATTGGACAAAGTGAGTGTGTCACAAACCCCATTGGACAGAGTGTGTGTGTAACAAAACGCACTGGACAGTGTATGTGTCACAAACCCCATTGGATACCGAGTGTGTGTCACAAACACTATCGGACAGTGTGTGTGTCACAAAGCCCATTGGACAGCATGCGTGTCAGAAACACCATTGGACAGCGTGAGTATGTCACGAACCCCTTTGGATAGCGTGTGTGTGACGCAAACCGTATTGGACAGTGTGTATGTCACAATCCCCATTGTACAGCATCTGTGTCACAAAACCCATTGGACAGCGGGTGTGTCACAAACACCATTGGAAATCGTGTGTGTGTCACAAGCCCCATTGGACAGTGTGTGTGTCACAAAACCCATTGTATAGCGTGTGTGTCACAAACCCCCCTAGAAAGTGTGTGTGTCACAAACCCCATTCGATAGCGTGTGTCTCACAAACCCTATTGGACAGCGTATGTGTGTCACAATCTCCATTGGACAGCGTGTGTGTCAGAAACCCCATTGGACAGTGTGTGTCACAAATCCCATTGGACAGCGTGTGTGTCAGAAACCCCATTGGACAGACTGTGTGTGTCACAAACCCCATTTGACAGCGTATGTGTCACAAACACCATTGGACAGTGTGTTTGTCACAAACCCCATTGGTGAGCGTGTGTGTCACAAGCTCATTGGACAGAGTTTGTGTCACAAAACCCATTGGACAGCATGCGTGTCACAAACACCATTGGACAGTGTGTGTGTCACAAACCCCCCTGGACAGTGTGTGTGTCACAAAACCGTCTGGACAGCGTGTGTGTCAGAAAAACCATTTTACAGCGTGTGTGTGTCGCAGTCCCCATTGGACAGAGTTTGTGTAACAAACCCCACTGCACAGTGTGTGTCTCAGAAACCCCTCTGGACAGTGTGTGTGTCACAAAACCGACTGGGCAGTGTGTGTGTCAGAAACACCATTGGACAGCATGTGTGTGTCACAATCTCCATTGGACATCGTGTATGTCACAAACACCATTGGACAGCATGTGTGTGTCACAATCCTAATTGCACATTTTGTGTGTAACATCCCCATTGGAAAGTGTCTGTGTCACAAACCCTATTGGACAGCGTGTGTGTCGCGATCCCCCATTGGACAGCGTGTGTGTCAGAAACCCCATTGGAAAGTGTGTGTGTCAGAAACCCCATTGGATAGAGTGTTTGTGTCACAAACACCATTATAAAATGTGCGAGTCACAAAGCACATATGATAGCGTGTGTGCGTCACAAACCCTATTTGTCAGTGTTTATGTCACAACCCCCATTGGTCAGCCTCTGTGTCACAAACCCCACTGGACAGCGTGTGTGTAACAAGAACTATTGGAAAGTGTGTGTGTCAGAAACCCCATTGGACACAGTGTGTGTGTCACAAAACCCATTGGACAGCATGCGTTTCACAAACACCATTGGACAGTGTGTGTGTCACAAAACCCATTGTATAGCGTGTGTGTCACAAACCCCCCTAGAAAGTGTGTGTGTCACAAACCCCATTCGATAGCGTGTGTCTCACAAACCCTATTGGACAGCGTATGTGTGTCACAATCTCCATTGGACAGCGTGTGTGTCAGAAACCCCATTGGACAGTGTGTGTCACAAATCCCATTGGACAGTGTGTGTCAGAAACCCCATTGGACAGACTGTGTGTGTCACAAACCCCATTTGACAGCGTGTGTGTCACAAACACCATTGGACAGATTGTGTGTGTCAGAAACCCCATTGGACAGAGTGTGTGTGTCGAAAAACCAATTGGACAGCGTGTGTTTCAAAATCGCCATTGGACAGATTGTGTGTGTCACGAACCCCATTGGACACAGTGTGTGTGTCACGAACCCCACTGGACAGCATGTGTGTAACAAGAACTATTGGAAAGTGTGTGTGTCAGAAATCCCACTGGACACAGTGTGTGTGTCACAAAACCCATTGGACAGCATGCGTTTCACAAACACCATTGGACAGTGTGTGTGTGTGTCACAAACCCCTTTGGATAGTGTGTGTGTGTCACAAACCCTATTGGACAGTGTGTATGTCACAATCCAAATTGTACAGCACCTGTGTCAACATCGCCATTGGACAGCGGGAGTTTCACAAACACCTTTGGAAATTGTGTGTGTGTCTCAAGCCCCATTGGACAGTGTGTGTGTCACAAGACCCATTGGACAGAGTGTGTGTGTCACAAGACCCATTGGACAGAGTGTGTGTCACAAACCCCATTGAAAAGCGTGTGTGTCACAAGACCCATATGACAGACTGTGTGTGTCACAATCTCCTTTGGACAGCATGTGTGTCAGAAACCCCATTGGACAGCCTGTGTGTGTCACAAACCCCTTTAGACAGCGTGTGTGTCACAAACACCATTGGTCAGTGTGCGTGGCACAAACCCCATTGGACAGCGTGTCTGTGTTATAAACCCCATTGGAATGTGTGTGTGTAACAAACCCAATTGGAGAGCGTGTGTGTCACAAGCCCATTGGACAGAATGTGTGTCACAAAACCCATTGGACAGCATGCGTGTCACAAACACCATTGAACAGTGTGTGTGCAACTAACAGAATTGGTCAGCTTGTGTGTCACGAACCCCATTGGACACCGTGTGTGTCACAAGACACATTGGACAGAGTCTGAGTATCACAAACCCCGTTGGACAGCGTGTGTGTCACAATCCACATTGGACATCGTGTTTGGCACAAACAGCATTGGACAGACTGTGTGTGTCACAAACCCCATTGGACACAGTGTGTGTGTAACAAAACCCACTGGACAGTGTATGTGTCACAAACCCCATTGGGTAGGGTGTGTGTGTCACAAACCCCATCGGACAGTGTGTGTGTCACAAAACCCATTGGACAGCATGCGTGTCACAAACACCATTGGACAGTGTGTATGTCACAATCCGCATTGTACATCATCTGTGTCACAAACCCCATTGGACAGCGGGTGATTCACAAACACCATTGAAAATGGTGTGTGTGTCACAAGCCCCATTGGACTGTGTGTGTGTCACAAAACCCATTGTATAGCGTGTGTGTCACAAACCCCATTAGAAAGTGTGTGTGTCACAAACCCCATTGGATAGCGTGTGTCTCACAAACCCCATTAGAAAGTGTGTTTTTCACAAACCCCACTGGACAGAGTTTGTGTCACGAACCCCATTTTACAGAGTGTGTGTGAGAAAACCCATAGGAATATGTGTCTGTCACAAACCCCACTGGACGGTGGGTGTGTCACAAACCGCATTGGACAGCGAGTGTGTGTCACAATCACCATTGGACAGAGTGTGTGTGACAAACCCCACTGTATAGCGTGTGTGTCACAAACCCCATTTTACAGCGTGTGTGTCACAAATGCCATTGGACAGAGTGTGTGTGTGACAAACACCTATTGGACAGTTTGTGTGTCACAAGACCCATTGGACAGAGTGTGTGTGTCACAAATCTCATTGGACAGCGTGTGTGTAACAAAATCCATTTGACAGAGTTTGTGTCACAATCCCCATTGGACAGCGTGTGTGTCACAAAACCCATTAGCCATAGTGTGTGTGTCACAAAACCCACTGGACAACGTGTGTGTCATGAACCTGCTTGGACAGAGTGTGTGTGAAAACCCCTTTGGAAAGAGTTTGTGTCACGAACCCCATTGGACAGAGTGTGTGTGACAAACCCCTTTGGACATTGTGTGTGTCACAAACCCCATTGGACAGCATGTGTGTGACAAAACCCACTGGACAGAGTGTGTCACGAATCCCATTGGACAGCGTGTTTGTCACAAGCCCCATTGGACAGAGTGTGTGTGTCACAAATCCCATTGGACAGTATGTGTGTCACAATCCCCATTGGACAGCGTGTGTGTCACGAACCCGATTGGACAGCGTGTGTGTCACAATACCCATTGGCCAGTGTGTGTGTCACATTCCCCATTGGACAGTGTGTGTGTCACAAATCCCACTGGTCAGAGTGTGTGTGTCACACACCCCTTTGGACAGCCTGTGTGTCACAAACCCCATTGGAAAGTAGTACGTGTCACAAACCGCATTGGATAGAGTGTGTGTGTAACAAACTCCATTGTACAGCTTGTTTGTCTCAAGACCATTGGACAATGGGGTGTGTTTCACACACCCCATTGTACAGCGTGTTTGTCACAATCCCCACTGGACAGCGTGTGTGTCACAAAACCCATTGGACAGAGTGTGTGTGACAAACCCTATTGGACAGTGTGTGTGTCACAAACCCCATTTGACAGCGTGTGTGTGACAAACCCCATTGGACAGAGTGTGTGTGTCACAATCCCCATTTGACAGTGTGAGTGTCACAAACCCCATGGACAGCGTGTCTGCCACAAACCCCATTGGACAGAGTGTGTGTGTCACAATCCCCATTGGACTGTGTGTGTGTCACAATCCCCATTGGACAACATGAGTGTCACAAACCCCTTTGGACAGAGTGTGTGTGTCACAATCCCCATTGGACAGTGTGTCTGTCACAAACCCCATGGACAGCGTGTGTGCCACAAACCCCATTGGTAAGTAGTACCTGTCACAAACCGCATTGGATAGCGCTTGTGTGTCACAAACTCCATTGTACAGCTTGTTTGTCAGAATACCATTGGACAGAGTGTGTATGTCACAAACTCCACTGGAAAGTTTGTGTGTCACAAACCCTTTTGGATAGCGTGTGTGTGTCACAAACCCCTTTAGAAATTGTGCGTTTCACAAACCTTTTGGATAGCGTGTGTGTGTCACAAACCCTATGGGATAGTGTGTATTTCACAATCCCCATTGGACAGCGTCTGTGTCACAAACCCCATAGGACAGCGTGTGTGTCACAAACCCCATTAGAAAGTGTGTGTGTCACAAAACCCATTGGACATAGTTTGTGTGTCTCAAAACCCACTGGATAGTGTATGTGTTACAAAATCCATTGGACATAGTGTGTGTGTCTCAAAACCCACTGGATAGTGTATGTGTTACAAAACCCATTGGATAGTGTGTGTGTGTCACATCTAAATTGGACAGCGAGTTTGTCACAAACCCCTATGGACAGCGTGTGTGTGTCACAGTCCCCATTGTATAGCGTGTGTGTCACAAACCCCGTTTGAAAATGTGTGTGTCACAAATCCCATTGGATAGCGTGTGTATGTCAGAAACCCTATTGGACAGTGTGTGTGTCACAAGCCCCACTTGACAGCGTGTGATTCACGAACCCCATTGGACAGCGTGTGTGTCACAAGACCCATTGGAAAGAGTGTGTGTGTCACAAACTCCACTGGACAGATTGTTTCTCACAATCCCCATTGGACAGCATGTGTGTCACAAACCCCACTGGACAGAGTGTGTGTGTCACACACCCCATTGGACAGTGTGTGTGTCATAAACCCCGTTGGACAGTGTGTGTATGTCACAAACCCCTTTGGACAGCGTGTTTGTCACAATTCCCACTGGACAGCGTGTGTGTCACAAAACCCATTGGCTAGAGTGTGTGTCACAAACCCCACTGGACAGCGTGTGTAGTCATAAGCCCCATTGGACAGCGTGTGTGTGTCACAAACCCCATTGGACAGCTTGTGTTTCACAATCCCCATTGGACAGCCTGTGTGTCACGAACCCCATTGGACAGCGTGTGTGTCACAAGACCCATTGGAATGATTGCGTGTTTCACAAACCCCATTGGACAGCGTGTGTGTCACAATAACCATTGGACAGCGTGTGTGTCATAATCCCCATTGGACAGTGTGTGTGTCACAAGACTCATTGGACAGAGTGTGCGTGTCACAAACCCCATTGGACAGCGTGTTTGTCTCAATCCCCATTGGACAGATTGTGTGTGTCAAAAAATCCATTGGACAGCGTGTGTGTCATAAACCCCATTAGACAGCGTGTGTGTGTCACAATCCCCATTGGACAGTGTGTGTGTGTCACAAACCCCATAGGACAGTGTATGTGTCACAAAACCCATATGATAGCGTGTGTGTGTCCTATTGGACAGGGTGTCTGTCACAAACCGTATCGGAGAGCGTGTGTGTCTCAATCCCCATTGGACAGATTTTGTGTGTCACATACTCCATTGGACATCGTCTGTTTCACAAACCCCATTGGACAGCATGTGTGTCACAAACACAATTGGACAGTGTGTGTGTCACAAAACCCTTTGGAAATTGTGCATGTCACAAATCCCATTGGATAGTGTGCCTATATCGCAATCCCCATTGGGCAGTGTCTGTGTCACAAACCCCATTGCACAGCGTGTGTGTCACAAACACCATTGGACAGAGTGTGTGTATCACAATCCACATTGGAAAGTGTGTGTGTCACAAAACCGACTGGATAGCGTGTGTGTCAGAAACCCCATTAGAAAGTGTGTTTTTCAGAAACCCCTTTGGATAGCGTGTGTATTTCACAAACTCTATTGGACAGTGTGTGTGTCACAAACTCCACTCAACAGCGTGTGTATCACGAACCCCATTGGACAGCGTGTGTGTCACAAGTACCATTGACCAGAGTGTGTGTGTCACAAACCCCATTGGACAGTGTGTGTGTCACAATCCCCATTGGACAGCGTTTGCGTCACAAACACCATTGGACAGATTGTGTGTGTCACAAACTCCATTGGACAGCGAGTGTGTCACAAAACCCATTGGACAGATTGTGTGTGTCACAAACCCCATTGTACAGCGTGTGTTTCACAAACCCCATTGGACAGCTTGTGTGTGTCACAATCCCCATTGGACAGTGTCTGTATCACAAACCCCATTGCACTGCGAGTGTGTCACAAACACCATTGGACATCGTGTGTGTGTCACAATCCCCATTAGACAGTGTGTGTGTCACAAAACTCTTTGTACAGCGTGTGTGTCACAAATCCCATTAGAAAGTGTGTTTTTCAGAAACCCCTTTGGATAGCGTGTGTATTTCACAAACTCTATTGGACAGTGTGTGTGTCACAAACTCCACTCAACAGCGTGTGTATCACGAACCCCATTGGACAGCGTGTGTGTCACAAGTACCATTGACCAGAGTGTGTGTGTCACAAACCCCATTGGACAGTGTGTGTGTCACAATCCCCATTGGACAGCGTTTGCATCACAAACACCATTGGACAGATTGTGTGTGTCACAAACTCCATTGGACAGCGAGTGTGTCACAAAACCCATTGGAAAGATTGTGTGTGTCACAAACCCCATTGTACAGCGTGTGTTTCACAAACCCCATTGGACAGCTTGTGTGTGTCACAATCCCCATTGGACAGTGTCTGTATCACAAACCCCATTGCACTGCGAGTGTGTCACAAACACCATTGGACATCGTGTGTGTGTCACAATCCCCATTAGACAGTGTGTGTGTCACAAAACTCTTTGTACAGCGTGTGTGTCACAAATCCCATTAGAAAGTGTGTGTGTCACAAACGCCATTGGATAGCGTGTGTGTGTCACAAACCCTATTGGACAGTGTGTGTGCCACAAAACCTTTGGACAGTGTGTGTGTCACAAACCCCATTGGACAGCATCGCTGTGACAAACACCATTGGACAGCGTGTGTGTGACAATCCCCATTGGACAGCGTGTGTGTTACAAAAAGCATTGGACAGCGTGTGTGTGTCGCAATCTCCATTGGACAGCGTGTTTGCAACAAACCCCATTGGACAATGTGTTTGTCACAAACCCCATTGGACAGTGTGTTTCTGTCACAAACCCAATTGGACAGAGTGTGTGTCACAATCCCCATTGGACATTGTGTGTGTCACAAAACCGGTTGCATAGCGTGTATGTCACAAGTACCATTGGACAGAGAGTGTTTTTCACAAACCCCAGTGGACAGCGTGTGTGTCACGAACCCCATTGGACATCGTGTGTGTGACAAGTACCATTGGACACAGAGTGTGTATCACAAACACCATTGGACAGTGTGTGTGTCACAAAACCCTTTGGATAGCGTGTTTGTGTCACAAACACCTTTAAAAAGTGTGCGTGTCACAAACCCCATTGGATAGCGTGTGTGTGTCACAAACCCTATTGGACAGCGTGTGTGTCACGAACCCCATTGAACATCGTGTGTGTCACAAGACTCATTGGACAGATTGTGTGTTCACAAACCCCATTGGACAGTGTGTGTGTCACAATACCCATTGGGCAGCGTGTGTGTCACAATCCCCATTGGACAGCGTGTGTATCACAAGACCCATTGTACAGAATGTACGTGTCACAAACCCCATTGGACAGCGTGTGTGTCACAATCCCCATTGGACAGATTGTGTGTGTCATAAACCCCATTAGACAGTGTGTGTGTGTCACAATCCCCATTGGACAGTGTGTGTGTGTCACAAACCCCATAGGACAGTGTATGTGTCACAAAACCCATTTGACAGCGTGTGTGTGTCACAAACCCTATTGGACAGTGTCTTTTTCACAAAACCCATCGGTCAGCGTGTTTGTCACAATCCCCATTGGACATCGTCTGTGTCACAAACCCCATTGGACAGCATGTGTGACACAAACACCATTGGACAGTGTGTGTGTCACAAAACCCTTTGGAAATTGTGCATGTAACAAACCCCATAGGATAGCTTGTGTATGTCACAATCCCCATTGGGCAGCGTCTGTGTCACAAACCCCATGGTCAATGTGTGTATGTCGCAGTCCCCATTGGACAGTGTCTGTGTCACAAAACCCATTGCACAGCGTGTGTGTCATAAACCCCATTGGACAGCGTGTGTGTCACAAGACCCATTGGACAGCGTGTGTGTCACAATCCCCATTGGACAGATTGTGTGTGTCATAAACCCCATGAGACAGTGTGTGTGTGTCACAATCCCCATTGGACAGTGTGTGTGTGTCACAAACCCCATAGGACAGTGTATGTGTCACAAAACACATTTGACAGCGTGTGTGTGTCACAAACCCTATTGGACAGTGTCTGTGTCACAAAACCCATCGGTCAGCGTGTTTGTCACAATCCCCATTGGCCATCGTCTGTGTCACAAACCCCATTGGACAGCATGTGTGTCACAAACACCATTGGACAGTGTGTGTGACACAAAACCCTTTGGAAATTGTGCATGTAACAAACCCCATTGGATAGCTTGTGTATGTCACAATCCCCATTGGGCAGCGTCTGTATCACAAACCCCATGGTCAATGTATGTATGTCGCAGTCCCCATTGGACAGTGTCTGTGTCACAAACCCCATTGCACAGCGTGTGTGTCATAAACCCCATTGGACAGCGTGTGTGTGTCACAATCCCCATTGTACACTGTGTGTGTGTCACAAATCCCATTGGACAGCGTGTGTGTCACAATCCCCATTGGACAGATTGTGTGTCTCTCAAACCCTTTGTATAGTGTGTGTGTCACAAACCCCATTAGATAGTGTGAGTGTCACAAACCCCATTGGATAGCGTGTGCGTGTCACAAACCCCTCTGGACAGCGTGTGTGTCACGAACCCCATTAGACAGCATGCGTGTCACAATACCCATTGGACAGAGTGTGTGTGTTCACAAAACCCTTTGTATAGCGTGTGTGCAACAAACCGCTTTAGAAAGTGTGTGTTTCACAATCCTTATTGGACAGTGTGCGTATGTCACAAACCCCATTGGATAGCGTGTGTGTCGCGAACCCCTTTAGACAGCGTCTGTGTAACAAGCACCATTAGACAGAGTGTGTGTGTCACAAACCCCATTGGAATGCTTATGTGTCACAAACCCCATTGGATAGCGTGTGTGTGCCACCAACCCTATTGGACAGTCTGTGTGTCACAAACCCCACTGGACAGAGTGAGTGTCACGAACCACGTTGGACAGCGTGTATGTGTCACAATCCCCATTAGACAGTGTGTGTGTCACAAACCCCACTGGACAGAGTGTGTGTCACGAACCCCATTGGACAGTGTGTGTGGCACAAACCCCTTTGTGAGAGTGGGTGTCACAAACCCAATTTGACAGCGTGTGTGTCACAAACACCATTGGACAGTGGTCGTGGCACAAACCCCATTGGACAGTGTGTGTGTGTCACAATCCCAGTTGGACAGAGTGTGTGTGACAAACCCCACTGGACAGTGTGTGTGTCACAAACCCCCCTGGACAGTGTGTGTGTCACAAAACCGAATGGACAGCGTGTGTGTCATAAACCCCATTTTACAGCGTGTGTGTGTCACGATCTCCATTGGACATCGTGTATGTCACAAACACCATTGGACAGCATGTGTGTGTCACAATCCTAATTGCACATTTTGTGTGTAACATCCCCATTGGAAAGTGTCTGTGTCACAAACCCTATTGGACAGCGTGTGTGTCGCGATCCCCCATTGGACAGCGTGTGTGTCAGAAACCCCATTGGAAAGTGTGTGTGTCACAAACCCCATTGGATAGCGTGTTTGTGTCACAAACCCCATTATAAATTGTGCGTGTCACAAAGCACATTGGATAGTGTGTGTGTATCACAAACCCTATTTGTCTGTGTTTATGTCACAATCCCCATTGGACAGCCTCTGTGTCACAAACCCCATTGGACAGCCTGTGTTTAACGAACACCATTGGACAGCATGTGTGTCACAAGACCGATTGGTCAGAGTATGTGTGTCACAAACCATATTAGACAGTGTGTGTGTGTCACAAACCCTATCGGACTTTGTGTGTGTCACAAAACCCATTGGACAGCATACATGTCACAAACACCATTGGTCAGTTTGTGTGTAACAAACCCAATTGGTCAGCGTGTGTGTCATAAACCCCATGGAACAGCGTGTGTGTGTCACATACCCTATGGGATAGTGTGTGTGTCACAAACCCCACCGGACAGCGTTTGTGTCACGAACCCCATTAGACAGCGTGTGTGTCACAAGACCCATTGGACAGAGTGTGTGTGTCACAAACACCATTGGACAGCGTTTGTTTCACAAACACCATTGGACAGTGTCTCTGTGTCACAATCTCCATTCGACAGTGTGTGTCACATAACCCATTGGATAGAGAGTGTGTCACAAACCACATTAGAAAATGTGTGTTTCACAAATCCCATTGGATGGTGTGTGTGTGTCACAAACCCCATTGGACAGTGTGTGTGTCAAAAACCCCACTGGACAGCGTGTGTGTCACGAACCTCATTGGACAGCGTGTGTGTCACAAGACACATTGCACAGAGCCTGTGTGTCACAAACCCCATTGGACAACGTGTGTGTCACAACCCCCATTGGAAAGCCTGTGTGTCACAAACACCATTGGACAGACTGCGTGTGTCACAAACCCCATTGGAACGCCTTACTGTCACAATCCCCATTGGAGAGCGTGTGTGTGTCACAATCGCCGTTGGACAGATTGTGAGTGTCACAAACCCCATTGGACAGAGTGAGTGTGTCACAAACCCCATTGGACAGAGTGTGTGTGTAACAAAACCCACTGGACAGTGTATGTGTCACAAACCCCATTGGATAACGACTGTGTGTCACAAACACTATCGGACAGTGTGTGTGTCACAAAACCCATTGGACAGCATGCGTGTCACAAACACCATTGGACAGTGTGTGTATGTCACAAACCCCTTTGGGTAGCGTGTGTGTGACACAAACCCTATTGGACAGTGTGTATGTCACAATCCCCATTGTACAGCATCTGTGTCACAAACCCCATTGGACAGCGGGTGTGTCACAAACGCCATTGGAAATCGTGTGTGTGTCACAAGCCCCATTCGATAGCGTGTGTGTCACAAACACCATTGGACAGTGTGTGTGTCACAAACCCCATTGGAGAGCGTGTGTGTGTCAGAAACCCCATTGAAAAGTGTATGTGTCACAAACCCCATTGGAGAGCATGTATGTCACAAGCCCATTGGACAGAGTTTGTGTCACAAAACCCATTGGACAGCATGCGTGTCACAAACACCATTGGACAGTGTGTGTGTAACAAACCCAACGGGGCCGCGTGTGTAGTCACAAACCCGATGGGACAGCGTTTGTGTGTCACAAACCCCATTGGAAAGTGTGCGTGCCACAAACCACATTGGATAGAGTGTGTGTGTCACAATCCACATTGGACAGCGTCGGTGTCACAAACCCCAATGCACAGCGTGTGTGTCACAAACACCATTGGGCAGAGTGTGTGTGTCACAGTCCCAATCGGATATTGTGTGTGTCACAAAACCGATTGGATAGCGCGTGTGTCACAAACCACATTAGAAACTGTGTGTTTCACAATCCCCATTGGATAGCGTGTGTGTGTCACAAACCCTCTTGGACAGTGTGTGTGTCACAGACCTCACTGGACAGTTTGTGTGTCACGAACCCCACTGGACAGATTGTGTGTTTAACAAACCCCATTGGATAGCGTGTGTGTCACAAGAACCATTGGACACAGTGTGTGTGTCACAAACCCCATTGGAAAGCGTGCGTGTCACAAACCCCATGTGACAGTGTGTGTGTCACAATCCCCATTGTACAGTGTGTTTGTGACAAACCCCATTGGACAGAGTGTGTGTGTCACAATCCCCATTGGACAGCGTGTGTGTCACAAACCCCATAGGACAGCTTTTGAGACACAAGCCCCCCTGGACAGTGTGTTTGACACAAACCCCATTGGACAGAGTGTGTGTCATAAAACCCATTGCAAAGCATGTGTGTCACAAACCCCTTTGGACAGAGTGTGTGTCAGAAACCCCTTTGGACAGTGTGTGTCACAAATCCCATTGGACAGCGTGTGTGTCACAAACCGCGTTGGAGAGAGTGTACTTGTCACAATACCTATGGACAGTGTGTGTGTCACATTCCCCATCGATCAGTGTGTGTGTCACTAACCCCATTGCACAGAGTTTGCGTCACAAACCCCATTGGACAGCGTGAGTGTCACAAACACCACTGAAGAGCCTGTGTGTGTCACAAACCCCCCTGGTCACTGTGTGTGTCACAAAACCCATTTGACAGCGTGTGTGTCACAAGCACCGTTGGACAATGTGTGTGTCACAAACCCCATTGGACAGCGTGTGTGTGTCACAAACCCTACTGGTCCCTGTGTGTGTAAAAAACCCCATTGGACAGCGAGTGTGTCACAAGCATATTGGACAGAGTGTGTTGCACAAAACCTATTAGACAGCATGAGAGTCAGAAACACCATTGGACAGTGTGTGTGTCATAAACCCCATTGGAAATAGTGTGTGTGTCAGAAGCCCCATTGGAATGTGTGTGTCTGAAAACCCCATTGGATAGCGTGTGTCTCACAAACCCTATTGGATAGTGAATGCTTCACAAACCCCACTGGACAGCGTGTGTGTCACAAGACCCATTGGACAGTGTGTGTGTGTCAAAAACCCCATTGGACAGCGTGTGTGTCACAAACCCCACTGGACAGCGTGTGTGTCACGAACATCATTGGACAGCATGTGTGTCACAAGACCCATTGGACAGAGTTTGTGTGTCACAAACCCCATTGTACAGTGTGTGTGTCACAAAAACCGTTGGACAGCGTGTGTGTCACAATACCCGTTGGACAGCGTGTGTGTGAAAAACACCATTGGACAGCGTGTGTGTCAAAATCCCTCTTGGACAGAGTGTGTGTGTCTCAAACCACGTTGGAAAGTGTATGTGTCACAAAACCCATTGGATTGCGAGTGTGTGTCACAAAACCTATAGGACAGTGTGTGTGTCACAAATCGCACTGGACAGAGTGTGTGTCACGAACCCCATTACAGAACGTCTATGTGTCACTATCCCCATTGGACAGAGTGTGTGTCACTAACCCAACTGGAAAGAGTTTGTGTCACGAACCCAATTGGACAGAGTGTGTGTAAGAAAACTCATTGGACTATGTGTGTGTCACAAACCCCATTGCACAGTGGGTGTGTCACAAACCCAATTGGACAGAGAGTGTGTTTCACAATCCCTGTTGGACAGAGTGTGTGTGACAAACCCCACTGGACAGCGTGTGTGTCACAAAACCCATTTGACAGCGTGTGTGTCACAAATGGCATTGGACAGAATGTGTGTCACAAACCCTATTGGACAGTTGGTGTGTCACAATCCCCATTGTACAGATTGTGTGTGTCACAAACCCCATTGGACAGCGTGTGTCTCACAAACACCTTTGGAAATCGTGTGTGTGTCACAAGCCCCATTGGACAGTGTGTGTGTCACAAGACCCATTGGACAGAGTGTGTGTGTCACAAGACCCATTGGACAGAGTGTGTGTCACAATCCCCATTGGACAGTGTGTTTGTCAAAAACACCATTGGACAGCGTCTCTGTGTCACAATCCCCATTCGACAGTGTCTGTGTCACAATCCCCATTGGACAGATTGTGTGTGTCACAAACTCCATTGGACAGTGTGCGTGTTAAAAACCCCACTGTGCAGCGTGTGTGTCACAAACCCCATTGGACAGTGTGTGTGTCACAAATCACACTGGACAGTGTGTGTGTCACAAACCCCGTTGGACAGAGTGTGTGTGAGAAACCCCATTGGACAGTGTGTGTGTCACAAACAGTCATGGACATTGTGTGTGTCACAATCCCCATTGGTGAGCGTGTGTGTCACAAACCCCATTGGACAGAGTGTGTGTGTAACAAAACCCAGTGGACAGTGCATGTTTCAAAAACCCCACTGGATAGCGTGTGTGTGTCACAAACCCTATTGGACAGTGTGTGTGTCACAAACCCCATGTGACAGTGTGTGTGTGTCACAAACCACATTGGAAAGTGTGTGTGTTACAAACCTCACTGGACAGCGTGTGTGTGTCACAAACACTATTTGACCGTGTGTATGTCACAATCCCCATTGGACAGTGTCTGTGTCACAAACCCCATTGGACCGTGTGTGTGTGTCACAAACACCATTGGACATCGTGTTTGTGTGACAATCCCCATTGGAAAGTGTGTGTGTCACAAAAACCACTGTATAACGTATGTGTCACAAACCCCATTAGAAAGTGTGTGTGTCACAAACC
Organism: Columba livia; assembly: GCF_036013475.1. Taxonomy (NCBI): domain Eukaryota; kingdom Metazoa; phylum Chordata; class Aves; order Columbiformes; family Columbidae; genus Columba; species Columba livia. Next base: position 815,654 of record NW_027043042.1, on the reverse strand, counting down.
CTATTGCACACTGTGTGTGTCACAAACATCATGGGACAGCGTGTGTGTGTCACAAACCCCATTGGACAGATTGTGTGTGTCACAAACCCCATTGGAAAGTGTGCGTGTCACAAACCCCATTGGATAGCGTGTGTGTGTCAAAAACCCCATTGGACAGCGTGTGTGTCACAAACCCCACTGGACAGCGTGTGTGTCACGAACATCATTGGACAGCATGTGTGTCACAAGACCCATTGGACAGAGTTTGTGTGTCACAAACCCCATTATACAGTGTGTGTGTCACAAAAACAGAGTGTTTGTGAGAAACCTCATTGGACAGTGAGTGTCTCTCAAACCCCATTGGACAGTGTGTGTGTCACGAACCCCATTGGACAGCATGTGTGTCACAATCACCATTGAACAGCGTATGTGTGACAAGCCCCATTGGACAGAGTGAGTGTGTCACGTTAACCCATTCTACAGTGTGTGTTTCACAAACCCCATTGGACAGTGTGTGTGGCATAAACCACACTGGACAGAATGTGTGTCACAAACCCCATTGGACAGAGTGTGTGTGACAAACCCCATTGGACAGTGTGTGTGTCACAAACTGTCATGGACATTGTGTGTGTCACAATCCCCATTGGTGAGTGTGTGTGTCACAAACCCCATTGGACAGTGTGTGTGTCACAAACACCATTGGACAGCATGCTTGCCACAAACACCATTGGACAGTGTGTGTGTCACAATCCCCATTGGACAGAGTGTGTGTGTCAAAACCCATTGGACAGTGTGTGTGTCACAAATGCCATTGGACAGACTGTGTGTGTCACAAACCCAATTGGACAGTGTGTGTGTCATAAACCCGGATGAACAACGTGTGTGTGTCACAATCCCCATTGGACAGTGTGTGTGTGTCACAAACCCCATTGGACAGAGTGTGTGTGTGTAACAAAACCCAGTGGACAGTGCATGTTTCAAAAACCCCACTGGATAGCGTGTGTGTGTCACAAACCCTATTGGACAGTGTGTGTGTCACAAACCGATGGGACAGTGTGTGTGTGTCACAAACCCCATTGTAAAGCGTGTGTGTCACAAACACAATTATTCAGCGTGTGTGTCACAAACTCCATGGAACAGCATGTGTGTGTCACAAACCCCATTGGAAAGTGTGTGTGTTACAAACCTCACTGCACAGCGTGTGTGTTTCACAAACCCCATGAGAAAGTGTGCGTGTCACAAACCCTATTGGATAGCGTTTGTGTGTCACAAACACCATTGGACAGTGTGTATGTCACAATCCCCATTGGACAGTGTCTGTGTCACAAACCCCATTGGACATTGTGTGTGTGTAAACAAACACCTTTGGACATCATGTGTGTGTGACAATCCCCAGTGGACAGTGTGTGTGTCACAAAAACCACTGTATAGCGTATGTGTCACAAACCCCATTAGAAAGTGTGTGTGTCACAAACCCTATTGCACAGTGTGTGTGTCACAAACACCATGGGACAGCGTGTGTGTGTCAAAAACCCCATTTGAAAGTGTGTGTGCCAAAACCCCATTGGAAAGAGTGCGTTTCACAAACCCCATTGGATAGCGTGTGTGTGTCAAAAACCCTATTGGACAGTGTGTATATCACAATCTCCATTGGACTGTGTCTGTGTCACAATCCCCATTGGACAGCGTGTGTGTCGCAAACCCCATTGGACAGAGTGTTTGTGAGAAACCCCATTGGACAGTGAGTGTCTCACAAATCCCATTGGACAGTGTGTGTGTCACAAACCGTCATAGACATTGTGTGTGTCACAATACCCACTGGTGAGCGTGTGTGTCAAAATCCCCATTGGACAGTGTGAGTGCCGCAATCCCCATTGGACAGCGTGTATGTCACAAACCCCATTGGGCAGTGTGTATGTCACAATCCACATTGGACAGCGTCTTTGCCACAAACCCCATGGGACAGCGTTTGTATGTCGCAATCCCCATCGGACAGCGTCTGTGTCACAAACCACATTGCACAGTGTGTGTGTCGCAAACACCATTGGACAGAGTGTGTGTCACAATCCCCATTGGACCGTGTGTGTAAACAAACCCTATTGCACAGTGTGTGTGTCACAAACACCATGGGACAGCGTGTGTGTGTCACAAACCCCATTGGACAGATTGTGTGTTCCACAAACCCTGTTGGACAGCTTCTGTTTCACAAACCCCATTGGACAGTGTGTATGTCACAATCTCCATTGGACAGCGTCTGTGTCACAAACCCCATGGGACAGCGTTTGTATGTCGCAATCTCCATTGGACAGCGTCTGTGTCACAAACCACATTGCACAGCGTGTCTGTCACAAACACCATTGGACAGAGTGTGTGTGTCACAATCCCCAGTGGACCGTGTGTGTAAACAAACCCTATTGCACAGTGTGTGTGTCACAAACACCATGGGACAGCGTGTGTGTGTCACAAACCCCGTAGGACAGCGTGTGTGTCACAAACCCCGTTGGAGAGCGTGTGCGTCAGAAACCCCATTGGACAGCGTGTGTGTGTCACTATCCCCTTTGGACAGTGTGTGTGTGTCACAAAAATCATTGGACAGCGTGTGTGTCACAAATACCTTTGGACAGTGTGTGTGTCACTAATGCCATTGGACAGCTTGTGTGTCACAAACACTATTGGACAGCGTGTGTGTCACAAGCCCATTGGACTGAGTGTGTGTGTCACAAAACCCCTTTGGAAAGTGTATGCGTCACAAACGCCAATGGAAATTGTGTGTGTTTCACAAACCCTATTGGACAGTGTGTGTCGCAAACCCCATTAGATAGAGTGTGTGTGACAAACCCCATTGGACAGAGTGTGTGTCACAAACCCCATTGGACAGAGTGTTTGTGAGAAACCTCATTGGACAGTGAGTGTCTCTCAAACCCCATTGGACAGTGTGTGTGTCACGAACCCCATTGGACAGCATGTGTGTCACAATCACCATTGAACAGCGTATGTGTGACAAGCCCCACTGGACAGAGTGTGTGACACGAACCCCATTGGACATCGTGTGTGTGTTTTTACAATTCCCATTGGACAGCATGTGTGTTACAAACAGCATTGGACAGCATGTGTTTGTCACAAACCCATTGGACAGATTGTGTGTGTCACAAACCCCATTGGACAGCGTGTGTGTGTCACAAACCCCATTGGACAGCGTGTGTGTCACACACCCCATTGTACTGCTTGTGTGTCATAAACCCCATTGGACAGCATGTATGTGTCACAATCCCCATTGGACAGTGTATGTGTGTCACAATAGCCATTGGACAGCGTGTGTGTCACAAACCCCTTTGGACAGTGTGTGTGTGTCACGGAGGCACCCCGCAGGTCAATTTATGGGACAACAAGGTCCAAAAACAACTTTTATTGAACCAGTGGAAAACAGGGTTTTAGCACTCCAAAAGTGACTTAAATACAGGTTCGGTTATCAGTTGAGGAAAATTGTTGAGAGGGACAGCCACTAATACAACAGGCGGTCCACAGAGTGCATGCACGTGTCTTCACCTAAACAATGCCGGAGCCGTCCCTGAGTCCCGGAGGAATACACACTTGCCTGAACACGGTGCGGGATTATTTTTAAAGAGATACACGTACTCGTAGTGAGTACGGAAAGTGTGCACTCGCGATTCTGCGAAAGTAAATATATAATACGCTCGCAGTCCTGCGAGAGTTATTTTGCACATGCAAATGTGCATGGAAAGTTATACGTGCTTATGTGGAAGCACGGGAGGAAAATACACTCACGATTGTGCGAGGGGCTCTCGGCGGCCACTCGCGATTGTGCGAGGAAATAAAGTACTTGTGCAAATGTGCACGGAAAGCAAATACACCCGCGATTCTGCGAGGATTAATTTTACACGCGATCATATGGAGCACGGAAAGTTATACGTGCATATGTGCACGAAAAGTATAAATATACTCGCAATCCTGCGAGAAATTTTACTTACACACGTGGTGGCAAGGCAAGCGGAGTCTCCATCCCGGGGAGGGGGGCTCTCGGCGGCAGCATCTTGCTCGTGCTCCGAGAGAACCGCGGCAAAGTGCGGAGTCTCGATGGGAGTCCCATTTTATACTGGCTAATCAGATCTGACTGTAGGCACTCTAGAAGCTTCTCTGCACCCCCACACTGTCTGTGGGTGCCCCTGAAGCCTCCAAACATCCACCACACAGGGCGCTGCTCAGTGTGCCTTGGCACTCCCTTCTTCTAATGTCCCAGGAGCCAGGGTGTTCTGGGCCAAAAAAAAGAAGCTGTTAGCCTCAAGTAGCAGAGAAGGGGGAGATGTGCCATACTGAAGGAGGGAGGGGGGGGTTTCATTCTGCCACAGTGTGTCACAAACCCCATGGGGCAGAGTGTGTGTCACAAACACTATTGTACAGCGTGTTTGTCACAATCCGCATTGGACAGCGTGTGTGTGTCACAATCCCCATTGGATAGTGTGTGTGTGTCACAAACCCCATTGGATAGATTGTATGTGTCAAAAATGCCATTGTACAGCGCGTTTATCACAATCCCCATTGGACAGCGTGTGTGTGTCACAAACCCCATTGGGAAGTGCGTGTGTCACAAACCCAAATGGAAAGTGTGAGTGTCACAAACCCAATTGTTCAGCGTGTGTGTCACAAGCCCCATGGGACAGTGTGCGTGTCACAAACCCCTTTGGATAGCGTGTGTGTGTCACAATCCCTTTTGGACAATGTGTATGTCACAATCCCCATTGGAAAGTGTGCATGTCACAAACCCCACTGGATAGCGTGTGTGTGTCAAAAACACTATTGGACAGTGTGTATGTCACAATCTCCATTGGACTGTGTCTGTGTCACAATCCCCATTGGACAGCGTGTGTGTCATAAACCCCATTGGACAGAGTGTTTGTGAGAAACCCCATTGGACAGTGAGTGTCTCACAAACCCCATTGGACAGTGTGAGTGTCACAAACCGTCATAGATATTGTGTGTGTCACAATCCCCACTGGTGAGCGTGTGTGTCACAATCCCCATTGGACAGTGTGTGTGTCACAATCCACATTGGACAGTGTCTGTGTCACAAACCCCATGGGACAGCGTTTGTATGTCGCAATCCCCTTTGGAAAGCGTCTGTGTCACAAACCACATTGCACAGCTTGTGTGTCGCAAACACCATTGGACAGAGTGTGTGTGTCACAATCCCCATTGGACCGTGTGTGTAAACAAACCCTATTGCACAGTGTGTGTGTCACAAACACCATGGGACAGCGTGTATGTCACAAACCATATTGGACAGTGTGTATGTCACAATCCCCATTGGACAGCGTGTGTGTGCCACAATCCCCATTGGACAGCGTGTGTGTCACAAACCCCATTGGACAGTGTGTTTGTGAGAAACCCTATTGGACAGTGAGTGTCTCACAAACAACATTGGACAGTGTGAGTGTCACAAACCCCGTGAGAAAGGGTGCGTGTCACAAACCCCATTGTACAGCGTGTTTGTCACATTCCCCATTGGATAGCGTGTGTGTCACCAACCCCATTAGATAGAGTGTGTGTCACAATCTCCATTGGACAGTGTGTGTGTCACAAACCCCATTGGACATTGTGTGTGTCACAATCTCCATTGGACAGTGTGTGTGTCACAAACCCCACTGGACATCTTCTAGGTCACAAACCCCATTGGACAGATTGTGTGTTTCACAAACCCCGTAGGACAGCGTGTGTGTCACAAGAACCATTGGACAGCGTGTTTGTCACAATCCCCATTGGACAGCGTGTGTGTATCACAATCCCCTTTGGATAGCGTGTGTGTGTCACAAACCCCATTGGAAAGTGTGTGTGTCACAAACCCCATTGGACAGAGTGTGTGTTTCACAAAAACCAGTGGACAGTGTATGTTTCACAAACCCCATTGGATAGCATGTATGTGTCACAAACCCCATTGGAAATTGTGTGTGTCACAAACCGTTTGGAAAGTGTGTGTGTCACAAACCCCGTGAGAAAGTGTGCGTGTCACAAACCCCATTGTACAGCGAGTATGTCACAATCCCCATTGGACAGCGTCTGTGTCACAAACCCCATGGGACAGCATTTGTATGTCGCAATCCCCATTGGACAGCGTCTGTGTCACAGACCACATTGCACAGCGTGTGTGTTGCAAACACCATTGGACAGAATGTGTGTGTCACAATCCCCATTGGACCATGTGTGTGCCACAATCCCCATTGGAGAGCGTGTGTGTCAGAAACCCCGTTGGACAGCGTGTGTGTGTCACAATCGCCTTTGGACAGTGTGTGTGTGTCACAAACATCATTGGACAGCGTGTGTGTCACAAATAACTTTGGACAGTGTGTGTGTCACTAACGCCATTGGACAGCTTGTGTGTCACAAACACTATTGGACAGCGTGTGTGTCACAAGCCCATTGGACTGAGTGTGTGTGTCACAAAACCCCTTTGGAAAGTGTATGCGTCACAAACGCCAATGGATATCGTGTGTGTGTCAGAAACCCTATTGGACAGAGTGTGTGTCACAAGTCCCACTGGACAGAGTGTGTGTCACAAACCTCATTGGATAGCGTGTGAGTCACAAGCCCATTGGACAGATTGTGTGTGTCACAAACCCCACTGGACAGCGTGTTTGTCACAATCCCCATTGGACAGCGTGTGTGTATAACAATCCCCTTTGGATAGCGTGTGTGTGTCACAAACCCCATTGGACAGAGTGTGTGTTTCACAAAACCCAGTGGACAGTGTATGTTTCACAAACCCCATTGGATAGCATGTGTGTGTCACAAACCCCATTGGAAATTGTGTGTGTCACAAACCCTTTGGAAAGTGTGTGTGTCACAAACCCAGTGAGAAAATGTGCGTGTCACAAACCCCATTGTACAGCGTGTTTGTCACATTCCCCATTGGATAGCGTGTGTGTCACCAACCCCATTAGATAGAGTTTGTGTGACAAACCCCTTTGGACAGAGTGTGTGTCACAAACCCCATTGGACATTGTGTGTGTCACAATCTCCATTGGACAGCGTGTGTGGCACAAAACCCATTGGACAGTGTGTGTGTCACAAACCCCACTGGACATCTTCTGTGTCACAAACCCCATTGGACAGATTGTGTGTTTCACAAACCCCGTAGGACAGCGTGTGTGTCACAAGAACCATTGGACAGCGTGTGTGTCACAAACCCCATTGGACAGATTGAGTTTGTCACAAACCCCATTGGAGAGCGTGTGTGTCAGAAACCCCGTTGGACAGCGTGTGTGTCACAAGCACCATTGGACAGAGTGTGTGTGTCACAAAACCCCTTTGGAAAGTGTATGCGTCAAAACGCCAATGGATATCGTGTGTGTGTCACAAACCCTATTGGACAGACTGTGTGTCACGAACCCCATTGGACAGCGTGTGAGTCACATGCCCATTGGACAGATTGTGTGTGTCACAAAGCCCATTGTACAGCGTATTTATCACAATCCCCATTGGACAGGGTGTGTGTGTCACAAACCCCATGGGACAGTGTGCGTGTCACAAACCCCTTTGGATAACGTGTGTGTCACAAACACCTTTGGACATCGTGTCTGTGTTACTGTCGGGGATTGGCTCAAGGAGCACAGACATGAGTCCACCAAGCAACTGTACGAGCAGAGCCCATTTTAGTTGACATAAGTAGGCCTTAGTTAGCTTGTCTATTAGGCCGTGGGAAAGGGGGGAACGGAAAAGTACTGACTAAAGCAGGGTCAGGATATTTTTGAAGAGATAAGAGTCAGAAGAATGTGGGATGCGCATAGCTAGCTAAACCCAAGTAGGTGGAGTAAGTAAATGTGCTTAGCCTATTAGATAGAGACAAGTATGCATAATTATGGTATTTGGTATAAATGCACGCCATCTCGGGCAATAAAGTTGAAGTATGCTTTATCACTCATATTGGGTCGGCCGCATTTCTTCCTCCGTCCGCTCGGGTCTGGAACTCTGATGGGACTTTTCTCTGCATGTTACAATCCCCATTGGACAGTGTGTGTGTCACAAAAACCACTGTATAGCGTGTGTGTCACAAACCCCATTAGAAAGTGTGTGTTTTTCACAAACCCCATTGGGTAGAGTGCGTGTGTCACAAACTCCATTGGACAGTCTGTGTGTCACAATCCCCTTTGGACAGTGTTTGTGTCACAAACCCTATTGGCAGTGTGTGTGTCACATACCCCATTGCACAGCGTGTGTGTGTCACAATCCCCGTTGGACAGAGTGTGTGTCACAAACCTCATTGGAAAGCGTGTTTGTATAACAATCCCCAATGGACAGTGTGTGACACAAACCCCAGTGGACAGCGTGTGTGTGTCACAATCCCCTATGGACAGTGTGTGTGTGTCACAAACATCATTGGACAGCGTGTGTGTCACAAATACCTTTGGACAGTGTGTGTGTCACTAACGCCATTGGACAGTGTGTGTGTCACAAACCCCATTGGACAGAGTGTGTGACACAAACCCCAGTGGACATCATGTGTGTGTCACAAACCCCATTGGACAGAGTGTTTGTCATACCCCATTGGACAGTGTGTGTGTCAAAAAGCGCCTTGGACAGTGTCTGTGTCACAAACACCGTTCAACAGCATGTGTGTGTCACAATCCCCATTGGACAGCGTGTTTTGACAAACACCATTAGACAGCATGCGTGTCACAAACACCATTGGACAGCGTGTGTGTGTCGTAATCTCCATTGGACAGCATGTGTGTCACAAACCCCATTGGACAGTGTGTGTGTCACAAACCCCATTGGACATCATGTGTGTGTCACAAACCCCATTGGACAGAGTGTGTGACACAAACCCCATTGGACAGTGTGTGTGTCACAATCCCCTTTGGACAGTGTTTGTGTCACAAACCCCATGGGCAGTGTGTGTGTCACGAACCCAGTTGGACAGCGTATGTGTCACAAGCCCCATTGGACAGAGTGTGTGTGTTACAAAAACCATTGGACATTGTGTGTGTCACAAACCCCATTGGACAGCGTGTGTGTTACAAAGAGCATTGGACAGCGTGTGTTTGTCACAAACCCGTTTGGACAGAGTGGGTGTGACAAACCCATTGGGCTGCATGTGCGTGTCACGAACCCCATTGGACAGCGTGTGAGTCACAACCCCCATTTGACCGAGTGTGTGTGTCACAAATCCCATTGGACAGCGTGTGTCTCACAAACCCCATTGGACAGATTGTGTGTGTCACAAACCCCATTGGACAGCGTGTGTCTCACACACCCCATTGTACTGCGTGTGTGTCATAAACCCCATTGGACAGCATGTGTGTGTCACAAACCCCATTGGACAGCGTATGTGTCACACAACCCATTGTACTGCGTGTGTGTCATAAACCCCATTGGACAGCATGTGTGTGTCACAATCCCCATTGGACAGTGTATGTGTGTCACAATAGCTATTGGACAGCGTGTGTGTCACAAACCCCTTTGGACATTGTGTGTGTGTCACGTAGGCACCCCGCAGGTCAATTTAAGGGACAACAAGGTCCAAAAACAACTTTTATTGAACCAGTGGAAAACAGGGTTTTAGCACTCCAAAAGTGACTTAAATACAGGTTCCGTTATCAGTTGAGGAGAATTATTGAGAGGGACAGCCACTAATACAACAGGCGGTCCACAGAGTGCATGCACGTGTCTTCACCTAAACAATGCTGGAGCCGTCTCTGAGTCCCGGAGGAATACACACTTGCCTGAACACGGTGCGGGATTATTTTTAAAGAGATACACGTACTCGTAGTGAGTACGGAAAGTGTGCACTCGCGATTCCGCGAGAGTAAATATATAATACGCTCGCAGTCCTGCGAGAGTTATTTTGCACATGCAAATGTGCATGGAAAGTTATACGTGCTTATATGGAAGCACGGGAGGAAAATACACTCACGATTGTGCGAGGGGCTCTCGGCGGCCACTCGCGATTGTGCGAGGAAATAAAGTACTTGTGCAAATGTGCACGGAAAGCAAATACACCCGCGATTCTGCGAGGATTAATTTTACACGCGATCATATGGAGCACGGAAAGTTATACGTGCATATGTGCACAAAAAGTATAAATATACTCGCAATCCTGCGAGAAGTTTTACTTACACACGTGGTGGCAAGGCAAGCGGAGTCTCCATCCCGCGGAGGGGGGCTCTCGGCGGCAGCATCTTGCTCGTGCTCCGAGAGAACCGCGGCAAAGGGCGGAGTCTCGACGAGAGTCCCATTTTATACTGGCTAATCAGATCTGACTGTAGTCACTCTAGAAGCTTCTCTGCACCCCCACACTGTCTGTGGGTGCCCCTGAAGCCTCCAAACATCCACCACAGAGGGCGCTGCTCAGTGTGCCTTGGCACTCCCTTATTCTAATGTCCCAGGAGCCAGGGTGTTCTGGGCCAAACAAAAGAAGCTGTTAGCCTCAAGTAGCAGAGAAGGAGGAGATGTGCCATACTGAAGGAGGGAGGGGGGGGTTTCATTCTGCCACAGTGTGTCACAAACCCCATGGGGCAGAGTGTGTGTCACAAACACTATTGGACAGTGTGTGTGTCACAAGCCCACTGGACAGAGTGTGTGTGTCACAAAACCAAGTGGACACTGCATGTTTCACAAACCCCATTGGAGAGCGTGTGTGTGTCACAAACCCTATTGGACAGTGTGTGTGTCACAAACCCCATGGGACAGCGTGTGTGTGTCACAAAGCCCATTGGAAAGAGTGTGTGTCACAAACCCCATTGGAAAGTGTGTGTGTCACAAACCCCATGAGAAAGTGTGCGTGTCACAAACCCCATTGGATAGCATGTGTGTGTCAAAAACCCTATTGGACAGTTTGTATGAAACAATCCCCATTGGACAGTGTCTGTGTCACAAACCCCATAGTACAGCGTGTTGGTCACAATCCCCATTGGACAGCGTGTGTGTCACAAACCCCATTGGACAGAGTGTGTGTGACAAAACCCATTGGACAGCGTGTTTGTGAGAAACGTCATTGGTTAGTATGTGTCTCACAAACCCCATTGGACAGTGTGTGTGTCACAAACCGTCATAGATATTGTGTGTGTCACAATTACCACTGGTGAGTGTGTGTGTCACAATCCCCATTGAACACTGTGTGTGTCACAATCCCCATTGGACAGTGTGTGTGTCACAAACCTGTTTGAACAGTGTGTGTTTCACAAACTCCATTGGAAAGCGTGTGTGTCACAAACACTATTGGAGAGCTTTTGTGTCACAAGCCCATTGGACAGAGTCTGTGTGTCACAAAACCCATTGTACAGTGTGTTTGTCACAATCCCCATTGGACAGGGTGTGTCACAAACCCCTTTGGACAATGTGTGTGTCACAAACCCCATTGGACAGTGTGTGTGTCACAACCCCCATTGGACAGCGAGTGTGTCACAAAACCCACTGGACAGTCTGTGTGTCACAAACCCAATTGGACAGCGTGTGTTTGTCCCAATCTCCGTTGGACAGATTGTGTGTCACAAAACCCAGTGGACAGTGAATGTTTCACAAACCCCATTGGAGAGCGTGTGTGTGTCACAAACCCTATTGGACAGTGTGTGTGTCACAAACCCCATGGGATAGCGTGTGTGTGTCACAAACCCCATTGGAAAGAGTGTGTGTCACAAACCGCTTTGGAAAGTGTGTGTGTCACAAACCCCATTGGATAGCATGTGTGTGTCAAAAACCGTATTGGACAGTTTGTCGGAAACAATACCCATTGGACAGTGTCTGTGTCACAAATCCCATTGTACAGCGTGTTTGTCACAATCCCCTTTGGACAGCGTGTGTGTCACAAACCCCGTTGGACAGAGTGTGTGTGACACACCCCATTGGACAGAGCCTGTGTATGAAACCCCATTGCACAGCGTGTGTGTCACAAACACCATTGGACAGAGTGTGTGTGTCAAAATCCCCATTGGAAAGTCTGTGTGTCACAAATCCGATTGGATAGCGTGTGTGTTACAAACCCCACTGGACAGCGTGTGTGTCTCAAGTACCATTGGACAGAGTGTGTGTGTCACAAACCCCATTGGACAGCTTGTGTGTCGCAATCCCCATTGGACAGTGTGTGTTTCACAAGCCCCATTGGACTGATTGTTTTTGTCACAAACCCCATTGGACAGCGTGTGTGTCATAAACCCCATTAGACAGCATGTGTGTGTTACAGTTCCCATTGGACAGTGTGTGTGTCAAAAGACACTACGGGACAGAATGTGTGTCACAAACACCTTTGGACATCGTGTGTGTGTCATAATCCCCATTACACAGTGTGTGTGTCAAAAACACTATTGGACAGCGTGTGTGTCACAAGCCCATTGGACATAGTGTGTGTGTCACAAAACCCACTGTGCAGTGTATGTGTCACAAATGCCATTGGATAGCGTGTGTGTCTCACAAACCCTATTGGATAGTGTGTGTGTCACAAAAGCCATTGGCAGCATGAGTGTCACAAACAACATTGGACAGCGTGTGTGTGTCACAAACCCCATTAGACAGTGTGTGTGTAACAAACTGAATTGGTCAGCGTGTGTGTCTCAAACCCCATTGGACAGCGTGTGTGTGTCACAAACCCCACTGGCAAGTGTGTGTGTCACAGACCCCATTGGATAGCGTGTGTGTGTTACAAACCCTTTTGGATAGTGTGTATTTCACAATCCCCATTGGACAGCGTCTGAGTCACAAAGCCCATTGGACAGCGTGTGTGTCACAAAAACCATTGGACATCGTGTGTGTGTCACAATCCCTATTGGACAGTGTGTGTGTCACAAAACCCTTTGTATAGCGTGTGTGTCACAAACCCCATTAGAAAGTGTGTGTGTCACAAAGCCCTCAGGACAGTGCATGTGTCACAAGCCCATTGGACAGTGGGTGTGTGTCACAAACCCCATTGTACAGCGTGTTTGTCACAATCCCCATTGGATAGCGTGTGTGTTAGAAACCCCATTGGACAGACTGTGAGTGACAAAACCCATTGGACAGTGTGTGTGTCACAATCCCCTTTGGACAATGTGTGTGTCACAAACCCTATTGGCAGTGTGTGTGTCTCGAACCCCGTTGGATAGCGTATATGTCACAAGCCCCATTGGACGAGTGTGTGTGTTACAAAAACACATTGGACAGTGTGTGTGTCAGAAACCCCATTGGACAGCGTGTGTGTTACAAACAGCATTGGACAGCGTGTGTTTGTTACAAACCCCATTGGACAGAATGGGTGTGACAAACATTTTGGGCAGAGTGTGCGTGTCACAAACCCCATTGGAATGTGTGTGTGTCACAAACCCCACTGGACACTGTGTGTGTCAATAACCCCACTGGACAGCGTTTATGTCACGAACCCCATTGGACAGCGTGTGTGTCACAACCCCATTTGACCGTTTATATGTGTCACAAATCCCACTGGGCATCGTGTGCCTCTCAAAGCCCATTGGACAGTGCGTGTGTTACAAACCCAATTGGACAGTATGCGTGTCACTAACACCGTTGGACAGCCTGTGTGTGTCACAATGCCAATTGCACAGTGTGTGTGTCACAAACCCCATTGGACAGCGTAGTGTGTTCACAATCCCCATTGGACAGCATGTGTGTCAGAAACCCCATTGGACAGTGTGTCTGTCACAAGCCCATTGTACAGAGTGTGTCTGTCACAAACCCCATTGTACTGTGTGTGTGTCACAATCTCCATTGGACAACGTGTGTGTCACAAAACCCATTGGACAGTGTGTGTGTCACAAACCCCATTGGACATCGTGTGTGTTACAAACACCATTTGACAACGTGTGTGTGTGACAAAACCTATGGGAGAGTGTGTGTGCCACAAACCCCCCTGGATTGAGTGTGTGTCACAAACCCCAATGGACAGTGTGTGTATCACAAACCCCTTTGGACAGTGTGTGTGTCATAAACCCCATTGGACAGCATGTGTGTGTCAAAATCCCCGTTGGACAGCGTGTGTGTCACAATCCCCGTTGGCCACCGTGTGTGTCACAAACACCATTGAACAGGGTGTGTGTGTCCACAAACCCCATTGGACAGAATGTGTGTGTCACACACCGCATTGGACAGTGTCTGTGTCACAAACCCCATTGGACAGCATCCGTGTCACAAACACCATTGCACAGCGTGTGTGTGTCACAATCCCCATTGCACAGCGTGTCTGTCACAAAAACCATTGGACAGCATGCGTGTCACAAACACCATTGGACAGCGTGTGTCTGTCACAATCTCCATTGGACAGCGTGTGTGTCACAAACCCCATTGGACAGTGTGTTTGTCACAAACACCATTGGACATCGTGTGTGTGTCCCAATCCCCATTGGACAGAGTGTGTGTTTCAGAAACCCCATTGGACAGATTGTGTGACACAAACCCCATTGGACAGAGTGTGTGTCACAAACGCCATTGGACAGTGTGTGTGTCACAGTCCCCATTGGACAGTGTGTGTGTGTCACAATCCCCTTTGGACAGTGTGTGTGTCACAAACCCTATTGGCAGTGTGTGTGTTACAAACAGCATTGGACAACGTGTGTTTGTCATAAACCCCATCGGACAGAGTGGGTGTGACAAAACCATTGGGCAGCGTGTTTGTGTCACAAACCCCATTGGAAAGTGTGTGTGACAAATCCCACTGGACAGTGTGCGTATCACAAACCCCATTGGATAGCGTGTTTGTGTCACAAACCCTATTGGACAGCGTGTGTGTCACAAACACTATTGGACAGCGTGTGTGTCATGAACACCATTGGACTGCGTGTTGTGTGTCACAATCCCCATTGGACAGACTGTGTGTGTCACAAACCCTATTGGAGAGTGTGTGTTTCACAAACCCCGTAGGACAGCATGTTTGTGTCACAAACCCCTTTGGAAAGTGTGTGTGTCACAAACCCAATTGTTCAGCGTGTGTGTCACAAGCCCCGTTGGACAGCGTGTGTGTTACAAACACCATTGGACAGCGTGTGTGTGTGTGACAAAACCCATTGGACAGTGAGTGTGTCACAAACCCCAATGGACAGAGTGTGTGTGTCACACACCCCATTGGACTGTGTCTCTGTCACAAACCCCATTGGAAAGTGTGTGTTTCACAAATCCCACTGGACAGTGTGTATGTCACAACCCCCATTTGACCGAGTGTGCGTGTCACAAACCCCATTGTATAGCGTGTGTGTGTCACAAACCCTATTGGACAGTCTGTATTACAATCCCCATTGGACAGTGTCTGTGTCACGAACCCTATAGCACAGTGTGTGTGTCAGAAACCCCACTCAACCTCGTGTGTGTCACGAACCCCATGGGACAGTGTGTTTGTCACAATCCCCATTGGACAGCGTGTGTGTCACAAGCCCCATTGGACAGAGTGTGTGTGTCACACACCCAGTTGGACAGCGTGTTTGTCATAAACCCCACTGGACAGCGTGTGTGTGTCACAATCCCCATTGGACAGTGTGTGTGTGTCACAAACCCTATTGGTAGTGTGTGTGTCACAAACCGCATTGGATAGCATGTGTGTGTCACAAACCCCATGAGAAAGTGTGCGTGTCACAAACCCTATTGGATAGCCTGTGTGTGTCACAAACCCTATTGGACAGTGTGTATGTCACAATCCCCATTGGACAGTGTCTGTGTCACAAACCCCATTGGAGAGCGTGTGTTTCACAAACACCATTGGACATCGTGTGTGTGTCACAATCCCCTTTGGACAGTGTGTGTGTCACAAAATCCACTGCATGCCTTGCGTATCACAAATCCCATTAGTAAGTGTGTGTGTCACAAACCTTATTGCACAGTGCGTGTGTCACAAACCCCACTCGACAGCGAGTGTGTCATGAACTCCATGGGACAGAGTGTTTGTCACAATCCCCATTGGACAGCGTGTGTGTCATAAAAACCATTGGACACCGTTTGTGTGTCACAATCCCCATTGGACCGTGTGTGTGTGTCAGAAACCCCATTGGACAGCGTGTGTGTCACAAACCCCTTTGGACAGTGTGTGTGTCAGAAACCCCATTGGACAGTGTGTGTGTCACAAACACTATTGGACAGTGTGTGTCACAAGCCCATTGGACAGAGTGTGTGTGTCACAAAACCCAATGGACAGCATGTGTGTCACGACTCCTTTTGGGCAGCGTGTGTGTCACAAGCCCATTGGACAGATAGTGTGTGTCACAAACCCCTTTGGACAGACTGTGTGCGTCACAAACCCCATTGGATAGTGTATGTGTTATAAACGCCATTGGATAGCGTGTCTGTGTCACGAAACTCATTGGAAAGTGTGTTTGTCACACACCCAATTGGACATACTCCGTATCACAAACCCCCCTGTACATTGTTTGTGTCACAATCCCCGTTAGACAGTGTGTTTGTCACAAACCCCATTGGACAGTGTGTGCGTCACAAACCCCACTGGAAAGCGTTTGTGTCAGCAACCCCATTGGACAGCGTACGTGTCACAAAGCCCATTGGATAGCGTGTGTGTGTCACAATCCCCATTGTACAGTGTGTATGTCACAAACCCCATTGGAAATTTTGTGTGTCACAAACCCCATTGGATAATGTGTGTGTAACAAACCCACTGGAAAGAGTGTGTGTGCTGTGTCACAAACCCCATTGGACAGCATCTGTGTCACATACCCCATTGGCCAGTGTGTGTGCCACATACGCCCCTGGACTGTGTGTGTGTGTCACAAACCCCATTGGACAGCATCCGTGTCACAAAATACATTGTACAGCGTGTGTGTCGCAAACCCCATTGGACATTGTGTTTGTCACAATCCCCATTGGACAGTGTTTGTGTGTCACAATCCCTATTGGACAGTGTGCATGTTAAAAATGCCGTTGGACAGACTGTGTGTTACAAATCCCCCTGTACATTTTGTGTGTCACAATCCCCATTGGACAGTGCGTGTTTTACAAACCCTATTGGACAGTGTGTTTGTCACAAACACCACTGGACAACCTTTGTGTCCCCAACCCCATTGGACAGCGTATGTGTCACACTCCCCATTGGACAGACGGTGAGTCACAAACACCGTTGGACAGCGTGTGTCTCAAAATCCCCATTGGACAGTGTGTGTGTCACACACCCCATTGGACAGACTGTGAGTCACAAACCTGCCTGTACAGTGTGTGTGTCACAATCCCTATTGGAAAGAGTATGTTTGTCACAAACCCTATTGGACAGTCTGTGTGTCACAAACCCCATGGACAGCGTGTGTGTCACGAACCCCACTGGACAGTATGTGTGTCACAAGCTCCATTGAACAGAGTGTGTGTGTCACGAACTCCATTGCACAGCGTGTGTGTCACAAAACCGATCTGAAAGTGTGCGTGTGTCACAATCCGCATTGGACAGAGTGTGCATGACAAACCCCATTGTACAGCATGTGTGTGTCAGCAACCCCGTTGGACAGTGTGTGTGTCACAAACCCCATTTGACAGTGTGTGTGTCAGAAACCCTTTGGAAAATGTGTGTGTCAAGATTCCCATTGGATAGCGTGTGTGTGTCACAGAAACCCCTGGACTGTGTGTGTGTGTCATAACCCCCATTGGACAGCATCCGTGTCACAAACTCCATTGGTCAGCGTGTGTGTCACACACCCCATTGGACAGACTGTGTGTCACAAACCCCCCTGTACACTGTTTGTTTCACAGTCGCCATTGGACAGTGTCTGTGTCACAAACCCCATTGGACAGTGTGTGTGTCACATACCCCACTGGACAGCGTTTGTGTCAACAACCCCATTGGACAGTGTATGTGTCACAAACCCCATTGGACAGCGTGAGTGTGTGTTGCAATACCCATTGGACACTGTGTGTGTCACAATCCCCATTTACAGAGTGTGTGTTGCAAACCCCATTGGTCAGCATGTGTGTATCACAAACCCCATGGGACAGTGTGTGTGTCACGAACCCCATTGGACAGTGTGTGTGTCACAAAACCCCCTAGACAGTGTGTGTGTCACAAACACCATTTGACAGCGAGTGTGTCAGAAAGCCCATTGGAAAATGTGTGTGTCAAGATTCCCATTTGATAGCGTGTGTGTGTAACAAACCCCATTGGCCAGTGTGTGTGTCACAAACCCCCTGGACTGGGTGTGTGTGTGTCATAAACCCCATTGGACAGCATCAGTGTCACAAACTCCATTGGACAGCGTGAGTGTCACACACCCCATTGGTTAGACTGTGTGTCACAAACCCCCCTATACACTGTTTGTGTCACATTCCTCATTGGACAGTGTGTGTGTCACAAACCCCATTGGACAGTGTGTGTGTGTCGCAAACCCCACTGGACAGCTTTTGTGTCAACAACCCCATTGGACAGCGTATGTGTCACAAGCCCCATTGGACAGAGTGTATGTGTTACAAACCCCGTTGGACAGCGTTTGTGTCACAAACCCCATTGGACAAAGTGGGTGTCACAATCCCCATTGGACAGTGTGTGTGTCACAAATCCCATTGGAATTTTTTTGTGTCACAAACGCATTGGACAGAGTTTGTGTCACAAGCCCCTTTGGACAGAGTGTGTGCGTTCACAAAACCCATTGGAAAGTGTATGTGTTATAAACGCCATTGGATATTCTGTGTGTTTCACAAAACTCATTGGAAAGTGTTTGTGTCACAAACCCCAATGGATAGCATGTGTGTGTCACAAACCCTATTGGACAGTGTGTGTAGTCACAAACCCCACAGGAAAGCATGTGTGTCACGAACCTCATTGGACAGCCTGTGTGTCAGAAGCCCCATTGGACAGAGTGTGTGTGTCACTAACCTCATTGGACAGTGTGTGTGTCACAAACCCCATTGGAAAGCGTGTGTGTGTCACAATCCCCATTGGACTGAGTGTGTGTGACAAACACCCTTGGACAGATTGTGTGTCACAAACCCCAGTGGAGAGCGTGTGTGTGTCACAAACCCCATAGGAAAGTGTGTGTGTCACAAACCCCATTAGAAAGTGTGTGTGGCACAATCCCCATTGGATAGTGTGTGTGTCTCACGAACCCTATTGGGCAAAGTGCGTGTCACAAACCCCTTTGGACAGTGTGTGTGTCACAAACCCCATTGGACAGCGTGTGTTTGTCACAATACCCATCCAGTCAGCTGATCGGAGACAGCCCAGCGAGAGCCGAGCCGGCGGGGTTCAGCCGACCACGAGGTTCATCTGAGATTAGGAAGCTCAGAGGGAAACGTACAGGGACAGCGTGATTCCCGTTGTGTCCCAATCCCCGCAGCCCCGGCAGCCATTGCGAGAGAGCGGCTGACGTGGCGGGGGGTGTTCCCACGGTGACGGCGGCCACACCCTCTCCCCTTGCCTTGAAACATCCTTTGGGAGGGCAGCTACTAGCTGCCCACCAGGTGTAGGGAGGAGCAACCAGCTTGTGTAGCGGGTGAGTCCCATCCACACTGTGCTGCAGCAGCAGGTGTGGTACCTTGAGTAGCAGGGTGCAGAGAGCAGTTGTCTCTTGTCAGCCCCTCTAACTTATTGCCAGCATCCCAGTGTGCTGACGACCATGGTCGCCTCCAGGAGGAGAGCTTGTCTGAAACAGACTGTGGCTACGCAGACTGAGGAGGTTCTGTCCCGAACGGTGGCTGTTCAGGTCTCTGGCTGCAGGGAGTGCCAGAGCCTGCTGCTGCCGGGGGTGGGAGGGCAGCACTCCACCTGTGTGAGGTGTGAGCAGGTGCAAGACCTGCTCGACATGGTTGTGAAACTTAAGGAGGAGGTTGAGATGTTGAGGACCATCAGGGAGTGTGAAAGGGAGATCGACTGGTGGAGTAACACACTGACGTGCCAGTCGGAAAGGTCCCAGGGAGGTACCCCCCAAAAGGAGATGGACCTCCTGCCCTCTCGGACAGAGGCGGAAGTACGGAGACGGCCCTGCCCTTGTTGCTGTCAGGCAGAGGTAGGGGACCTAAAAGACGACGAGGGTTGGAAGTGTATTCCGGTTCGGTGTCACGGGCAGCCCCCCTCCCTGCCTGCTTTGTCTCCCCAGGTGCCCCTCCATAATAGGTTTGAGGCCCTGGATCTTGAAGAAGAGGTAGGTGAGGAGGTGGTGCCAAGACTGCCTACAAGATCACATAGGAAGAGGCGGTTGACTTCACAACTTAAGACTGCCTCTGATAAGAAAGAGAGAAGGGTGATTGTAATAGGAAATTCCCTTCTGAAAGGAACAGAGGGCCCAATATGCAGGGTTGACCCTCATCTTAGGGAAGTTTGTAGTCTACCTGGAGCCCGGATCAAGGATATTGCTAGAGAGCTCCCCAAACTGGTGCACCCGACAGACTACTACCCGCTGCTGGTCTTCCAGACAGATGGGGAGAAAGCTGCTTCCCGTAGTCTGAGGGGAATGAAGAACAATTTCAAGGTCTTGGGAAGGATGGTGAAAGACTCAGGGGCTCAAGTGATCTTCTCTTCACTCTTTCCATCTTCAAGTAACGATGTGGGATGCAATAGGAAAGTTCAGTGTCTAAATGATTGGTTCCAAGACTGGTGCTACAGGCAGGGCTTTGGATTTTTTGATAATGGTTGGTTTTATAAGTCACCAGTCCGGACAGTGTCAAGCGGGAAAGGTTTATCTCGCAGGGGCAAAAGGATGCTGGGGCAGGAATTAGCTGGGCTCATTTGGAGAGCTTTAAACTAGGCTCGAAGGGGGATGGGGTTGTAGCTGGGCTTGTCCCAGTGGGGCAGTGTTCTAAAACTGATGAGGACCGGGTGGCCTCCTGTGCCCCTAGGGAGAAATTGGTGTGCTCTGCTCGCTCCCTGAAATGCCTGTACACCAATGCGCGCAGCATGGGGAATAAGCAGGAGGAGTTAGAATCCTATGTTCGGTCGGGAGATTATGATCTGGTGGCAATTACGGAAACATGGTGGGACAGTTCACATGACTGGAATGTGGTCATGGATGGCTATGCCCTTTTCAGGAAAGACAGGCCAGCCAGGCGTGGTGGTGGAGTTGCCCTCTATGTGAGAGAGCAACTACAATGTACTAAATTCTGCCCAGGAGTGGATGACGAGCGAGTTGAGAGTGTATGGGTCAGGATCAAGGGGCAGGCTTGCAGGGGTGACACTGTTGTGGGCGTCTGTTACAGGCCACCAGATCAGGCTGAGGAAGTTGATGAGGCCTTCTATGGGCAGTTGAGAGTAGCCTCACAGTCACAGGCCCTGGTTGTTGTGGGTGATTTTAACTTCCCTGATGTTTGCTGGAAGGACCATTCAGCCAGCCAGCCACAGTCCAGGAGGTTCCTCCAGTGCATTGATGATAACTTCCTCATGCAGATGGTGGAGGAGCTGACTAGGAGAGGTGCACTGCTGGATCTCATCCTCACTAACAAGGAGGGTCTGGTCGAAGCAGTAAAGGTTGAGGGCTGCCTGGGTTGCAGTGACCACGAGATGGTGGAGTTCAGCATCTTGGGTGGCAGGAACAGAATAGCAAGTAGAATTGCAACGCTGGACTTTAGCAGGGCTAACTTTGGCCTTTTCAAGCAATTGCTGGGGGAAATCCCATGGGCAAGACTGCTTGAAGGAAAAGGGGCCCAAGATAGCTGGATTGCATTCAGAGATTGCTTCTTCCACGCTCAGGATCAGAGCATCCCCACACGAAGGAAGTCAAGGAAGGGAGCCAGGAGGCCTGCGTGGTTGAATAGGGATCTGTTGGGTATGCTCAAGCAGAAAAGGAGAGTTTACAGGTCGTGGAAGCAGGGGCTGGCCACTTGGGAAGAATATAAGGCTGCTGTTAGAGGATGTAGGAAGGCAGCTAGGATAGCCAAGGCCTCCTTAGAATTACAGCTGGCGAGAGGGGTCAAGGACAGCAAAAAGAACTTTTACAAATACATAGCTGATAAAACTAATACCAGAGGCAATGTAGGCCCACTAATGAACGGGGTGGGTGCCCTGGTGGCAGAAGATACAGAGAAGGCAGAATTACTGAATGCATTCTTTGTCTCGGTCTACTCTGCTGGAGGCTGTCCTGGGGAGCCCTGTACCCCTGAGACCCCGGATGAAGCCAGGTCAATGGAGGAGTTTGCTTTAGTTGATGAGGACTGGGTTAGGAAGCAATTAAATAGTCTGGACATTCATAAATCCATGGGTCCAGATGGGATGCATCCGCAGGTGCTGAGGGAGCTGGCTGAAGTCATTGCTGGACCGCTCTCCATCATCTTTGCCAAGTCTTGGGAAACGGGGGAGGTGCCCGAGGATTGGAGGAAAGCAAATGTCACTCCAGTCTTCAAAAAGGGCAAAAAGGAGGACCCGGGTAATTATAGACAGGTCAGCCTCACCTCTGTCCCTGGGAAAGTAATGGAACAGATAATCCTTGGTGCCATCTCAAGGCATATCAAGGATAAGAGGGTTATTAGGGGCAGTCAGCATGGCTTTAACAAGGGTAAGTCATGCTTGACCAACTTCATAGCCTTTTATGAGAATGTAACAAGGTGGATGGATGATGGCAGAGTGGTGGATGTGGTTTACCTTGACTTCAGTAAAGGCTTTGACACAGTCTCCCACAGCATCCTCACAGCTAAGTTGAGGAAGTGTGGTCTAGACAATAGAGTAGTGAGGTGGGTTGCAAACTGGCTTAAGGAGAGAAGCCAGAGAGTGGTAGTCAATGGTGTGGAGTCTAGTTGGAGGCCAGTATCTAGTGGAGTGCCCCAGGGGTCAGTGCTGGGGCCAATATTATTCAATATATTCATTAACGATTTGGACGAGGGAATGGAGTGTACTATCAGCAAGTTTGCTGATGACACTAAGCTGGGAGGTGTGGCTGACACACCAGAAGGCTGTGCTGCCATCCAGCGGGACCTGGACAGGCTGGAGAGTTGGGCGGGGAATAACCCGATGAAATTTAACAAGGGAAAGTGTAGAGTCCTGCATCTGGGCAGGAACAACCCCAGGTTCCAGTATAGGTTGGGAAATTACATATTAGAGAGCAGTGTAGGGGAAAGGGACCTGGGGGTCCTGGTGGACAACAGGATGACCATGAGCCAGCACTGTGCCCTTGTGGCCAGGAAGGCCAATGGCATCCTGGGGTGTATTAGAAGGGGAGTGGCTAGTAGATCGAGAGAGGTTCTCCTTCCCCTCTACTCCGCCCTGGTGAGACCACATCTGGAATATTGTGTCCAGTTCTGGGCCCCTCAGTTCAAGAAGGACAGGGAACTGCTGGAGAGGGTCCAGCGTAGGGCAACCAAGATGATAAAGGGAGTGGAGCACCTCCCTTATGAAGAAAGGCTGAGGGAGCTGGGGCTCTTTGGTTTGGAGAAGAGGAGACTAAGGGGGGACCTCATTAATGTTTATAAATATATAAAGGGTGAGTGCCATGAGGATGGAGCCAGGCTCTTCTCGGTGGCCAACAATGATAGGACAAGGGGTAATGGGATCAAGCTGGAACACAAGAGGTTCCGCTTAAATTTGAGAAAAAACTTCTTCTCAGTGAGGGTAACAGAGCACTGGAACAGGCTGTCCAGGGAGGTTGTGGAGTCTCCTTCTCTGGAGACATTCAAAACCCGCCTGGACAGGTTCCTGTACGACCTCACCTAGGCTTTCCTGCTCCAGCAGGGGGATTGGACTAGATGACCTTTTGAGGTCCCTTCCAATCCCAAACATACTGTGATACTGTGAAAGTGTGTGTGTCAAAAACCCTATTGGACAGAGTGTGTGTGTCACAAACCCCATAGTACATCGTGTGTGTGTCACAAACCCGATTGGACACTGTGTGTGTCACAAACCCCATTGGAAAATGTGTGTGTCACAATCCCCATTGGATACCGTGTGTGTGTCACAAAACCTATGGGACAGTTTGTGTGTCACAAACTCCATTGGAGAGCATGCGTGTCACTAACACCGTTGGACACGGTGTGTGTCACAATCCCCATTGGACAGTGTGTGTGTCACACACCCCATTGGACAGACTGTGAGTCATAAACATAAACACCCCTGTACAGTGTGTGTGTCACAATCCCCATTGGATAGCTTGTGTTTGTCACAAACGCTATTGGGCAGTGTGTGTGTCACATAACCCACTGGACAGCATGTGTGTCAAAAGCTCCATTGGACAGAGTGTGTGTGTCACGAACTCCATTGAACAGCGTGTGTGTCACAATCCCCATTGGACAGTGTGTGTGTCACAAACCCCATTGGACAGCATGCGTGTGTGTTACAATACCCATTGGAAAGTGTGTGTGTCACAAACTGCCCTGGACAGTGTGTGTGTCACAAAACCCATCGGAAATCGTGTGTGTGTCACAATCCCCATTGGACAGAGTGTCCGTGACAAACCCCATTGGACAGCATGTGTCTGTCACAAACCCCATGGGACAGTGTGTGTGTCACAAAACCCCCTGGACAGTGTGTGTGCCACAGATCCCATTTGACATCGTGTGTGTCAGAAACCCCATTGGAAAATGTGTGTGTCAAGATTCCCATTGGATAGCGTGTGTGTAACAAACCCCATTGGCCAGTGTGTTTGTCACAAACCCGCCTGGACTGGGTGTGTGTGTCATAAACTCCATTGGACAGCATGCAGGTCACACAACCCATTGGACAGACTGTGTGTCACAAACCCCCCTGTACACTGTTTGTGTCACAATCCCCATAGGACAGTGTGCGTGTCACAAACCCCATTGGGCAGTGTGTGGGTCACAAGCCCCACTGGACAGCGTTTGTGTCAACAACCCCATTGGACAGCCTATGTGTCACAAGCCCCTTTGGACAGAGTGTGTGTGTAACAAACACCATTGGACAGCATGTGTGTCACAAACCCCATTGGACTGCATGTGTGTGTCACAATCAACATTGGACAGTGTGTGTGTCACAAACCACATTGGAAACTTTTTGTGTCACAAATGCATTGGACAGAGTGTGTGTCACAAGCCCCTTTGGACAGAGTGTGTGCGTCACTAACCCCATTGGAAAGTGTATGTGTTATAAACGCCATTGGATAGCGTGTTTGTGTCACAAAACTAATTGGAAAGTGCTTGTGTCACAAACCCCAAAGGATAGCATGTGTGTGTTACAAATCCTATTGGACAGTTTGTGTAGTCACAAACCCCACTGGAAAGCGTGTGTGTCACGAACCCCACTGGACAGCCTGTGTGTCACAAGCCCCATTGGACAGAGTGTCCGTGACAAACCCCATTGGACAGCATGTGTGTGTCACAAACCCCACAGGACAGTGTGTGTGTCACAAACCCAAATGGACAGTGTGTGTGACAAACACCCTTGGACAGAGTGTGTGTCACAAACCCCAGTGGAGAGCTTGTGTGTGTCACAAACCCTATAGGAAAGTGTGTGTGTCACAAACCCCATTAGAAAGTCTGTGTGTCACAATCCCCATTGCATAGCGTGTGTGTCTCACGAACCCTATTGGACAATGTGCGTGTCAAAAACCCCTTTGGACAGTGTGTGTGTCACAAACCCCATTGGACAGCGTTTGTGTCACAATCCCCAATGGACAGCGTTTGTGTCACAATCCCCATTGGACAGCGTGTGTGTGTCACAACACCCATTGGAAAGTGTGTGTGCCAAAAACCCTATTGGACAGAGTGTGTGTGTCACAAAACCCATTGGACAGTGTGTGTGTCACAATCCCCACTGGACAGCGTTTGTGTCAACAACCCTATTGGACACCGTATGTGTCACAAGCCCCATTGGACAGATGGTGTGTGTAACAAAAACCATTGAACAGTGTGAGTGTCACAAACCCCATTGGAAATTTTTTATGTCACAAACCCCATTGGACAGAGTGTGTGTCACAAGACCCTTTAGACAGGGTGTGTGTGTCACAAACCCCATTGGGAATTTTTTGTGTCACAAACCCCATTGGACAGAGTGTGTGTCACAAGTCCCATTGGACAGATTGTGTGCGTCACAAACCCCATTGGAAAGTGTATGTGTCACAAACCCCATTGGAAAGTGTATGTGTTACAAAAGCCATTAGATAGCGTGTCTGTGTCACAAAACTCATCGGAAAGTTTGTGTGTCACAAACCCCATTGGATAGCATGTGTGTGTAACAAACCCTATTGGACAGTGTGTGTAGTCACTAAGCACACTGGAGAGCGTGTGTGTCACGAACCCCATTGGACAGCGTGTGTGTCACAAACCCCATTGGAAAGCATGTGTGTGTAACAATCCCCATTGGACAGAGTGTGTGTCACAAACCCCTTTGGACAGTCTGTGTGTCACAAACCCCATTGGACAGCGTGTGTGTTGTACAATACCCATTGGAAAGTGTGTGTGTCACAAACCCCTTTGGACAGCATGTGTGTGTCAAAAACCCCATTGGACAATGTGTGTGTCACAAACCCCTTTGGAAATTGTGTGTGTCACAAAATTAATTGTACAGAGTGTGTGTCACAAACTCAACTGGATAGCGTTTGTTTCACAAACGCCAATGGACAGCGTGTGTAGTCACAAACCCCATTGGACAGTGTGCGTGTCACAATCCCCAATGACCAGCGTGTGTGTAACAAACCCCGCTGGACATTGTGTGTGGCAAAAACCGCATTGGACGGCTTGTGTGGTGCAATCCCCATTGGACAGTGTGTGTGTCACAAACCACCCTGGACAGTGTGTATGTCACAAATCCCTTCGAACAGCATGCGTGTCACAAACACCATTGGACAGCGTGTGTGTGTCACAATCCCCATTGGACAGCGTGTGTGGCACAAACCCCATTGGGCAATGCGTTTGTCACAAACCCCATTGGAAAGTGTGTGTGTGCCACAATCCCCATTGGAAAGTGTGTGTGTCACAAACCCCTTTGGACAGTGTGTGTATCGCATACCACTCTGCACACCGTGTGTGTCACAAACACCCCTGGAGAGTCTCTGTGTCACAAAACCCATTGGAAAGCGTGTGTGTATCACAATCCTCATTGGACAGTGTGTGTGTTAAAAACCTCATTTGACAGAGTGTGTGTCACAAGTCCCATTGGACAGAGTGTGTGCGTCACAAACCCCATTGGAAAGTGTATGTCTCACAAACCCCATTGGATAGTATGTGTGTATCACAAAACACATTGGAAAGTGTGTGTGTTACATACCCGATTGGATAGCATGGGTGTGTCACAACCCCCATTGGACAGAGTGTGTGTCACAAACCCCAATGGACAGCATGTGTGTTACAAACACCATGGGACAGCTTTTGTGTGTGTCACAATCCCCTTTGGACAGTGTGTGTGTCACAACCACCACTGAACAGTGTGTGTGTCACAAACCCCATTGGACAGTGTGTGTGTCACAAACCCCCCTGGACAGTGTGTGTGTTACAAAACCATTTGGACAACATGCGTGTCACAAACACCATTGGACAGAGTGTGTGTAACAAACCCCACAGGACATCGTGTTTATAACAAACACCATTGGACATCGTGAGTGTGTCACAAACCCCATGGGACAGTGTGTGTGTCACGTACCCCATTGGACAGCGTGTGTGTGTCAAAATCCAAACTTGGCAGTGTGTGTGTCACAAACCCCACTGGAAGGCATGTGTGACACAAACACCCCTGGAGATTCTCTGTGTCACAAACCCCATTGGACAGCGTGTATGTCACAAACCTCCCTGGACAGTGTGCGTGTCACAATCCCCATTGGACAGCGTTTGTGTGTCACAATGCCCATTGGACAGTGTGTGTATCACAAACCCCATTGGACAGTGTTTGTGTCAGAAACCCCAATGGACAGCGTGTGTGTCATGAACTCCATTGGACAGCGTGTGTGTCACAAGTACCATTGCAGAGAGTGTGTGTGTCACAAATCCCATTGGACAGCATGTGTGTCACAACCCCCATTGGACAGCGTGTGTCACAAACCCCTTTGGACTGTGTGTGTGTCACAATCCCCATTGGACAGTTTGTGTGTCAGGCACCCTCCTGGACAGTGTGTGTGTCACAAACCCCATGGTCCAGCTTGTGTGTGTCACAGTCCCCATCGGACAGCGTGTCTGTTCACAAACTCCCCTGTACGATGTGTGTGTCACAAACCCCATGGGACAGTTTGTGTACGTCACAACCCCCATTGGATAGATTGTGTGTGTCACAAACCCCATTGGACAGCGTGTGCGTCACAAACCCCATTGGACAGAGTGTGTGCGTCACAAAGCTCATTGGACAGTGTATGTGTCACAAAACACATTGGCAAGTTTGTGTGTCACAAACCACACCGGATAGCATGTGTGTCACAAACCCCATTGGACAGTTTGTGTGTCAGAAACCCCACAGGACAGGTCTGTGTCAAAAACCCCATTGGACAGCGTGTGTGTAACAATCCCCATTGGGCAGTGTGTGTGTCACAAACCACCCTGGACAGTGTGTATGTCACAAATCCCTTTGGACAGCATGCGTGTCACAAACACCATTGGACAGCGTGTGTGTTTCACAATCCCCTTTGGACAGCGTGTGTGTGACAAACCCCATTGGTCAGTGTGTGTGTCAAAAACCCCCCTGGACAGTGTGTGTGTCACAAACCCCATTTGACAGCTCGTGTGTCACAAACCCCCCTGCACAGTCTGTGTTTCACAAACCCCATTGGACAGTGTGTCTATCACAAGCCCCGTTGGAGAGAGTGTGTGTGTCACAAACCCCCCCGGATACTGTGCATGTCACAATCCCCATTCGACAGCGTGTGAGTCATAAACCCCATTGGATAGTGTGTGTTTCACAAACCCCATTGGACAGCCTGTGTGTTTCACAATCCCCTTTGGATAATGCGTGCGTCACAAACCCCACTGGACAGTGTGTGTGTACCACAAAACACATTGGGAAGTGTGTGTGTAACAAACCCCATTGGACAGTGTGTGTGTCACAAACCTCATTGGACAGCGTGTGTGTATCACAATCCCCATTGGACAGTGTGTGTGGTAAAAACCCCATTGGACAGAGTGTGTGCGTCACAAACCCCATTGGAAAGTGTATGTGTCACAAATCCCATTGGATAGCACTTGTGTGTCACAAAACCTATTGGGCAGTGTGTGTGTCACAAACCCCACTGGACGGTGTGTGTGTCGCAAAATCCATTGGGCAGAGTGTGTGTCACAAACTCAACTGGATAGCGTGTGTGTCACAAACCCCAATGGACAGCGTGTGTAGTCACAAACCCCACTGGACACAGTTTGTGTGTCAGAAACCCCAATGGACACCATGCGTGTCACAATCCCAATGGGACAGCATGTGTGTTTCACAATATCCATTGGACAGTGTGTGTAACAAAACCCACTGGACAGTGTGTGTGGCAAAAATCGCATTGGACGGCTTATTGTGGCGCAATCCCCATTTGACAGTGTGTGTGTCACAAACCCCACTTGTGAGAGTGTGTGTCACAAGCACCGTGGACAGATTGTTTGCATCAGAAACCTCATTGGGCAGTGTGTGTGTCACAAAACACATTGGAAAGTGTGTGTGTCACAAACCTCACTGGACAGAGGGTGTGTGTCACAATCCCCATTGGAGAGATTGTGTGTGACGAACCCCATTGGAGAGCATATGTGTGTCACAAACCCTATTGGACAGTTTGTGTGTCAAAAACCCCACTGGACAGCGTCTGTGTCACAAACCCCATTGATAGGGTGTGTGTCACTACCCCCGTTGGACAGAGTGTGAGTGTCACAAACCCCATTGGACCGCGTGTGTGTCACAAACCACCCTGGACAGTGTGTATGTCACAAATCCCTTCGGACAGCTCCGTGTCACAAACACCATTGGACAGCGTGTGTGTGTCACAATCCCCATTGGACAGCGTGTGTGGCACAAACACCATTGGACAATGTGTGTGTCACAAACTCCATTTGAGAGTGTGTGTGTGTCACAAACCCCATTGGACAGCGTGTGTGTCACAAATCACCCTGGACTGTTTGTTTGTGAAAAACCGCGTTGGAGAGAGTGTTTGTGTCACGAACACCATTGGACAGCGTTTCTGTCACAATACCCATTGGACAGCAGGCGTGTCACAAACACCATTTAACAGCCTGTGTGTGTCACAGTGCCCATTGGACAGCCTGTGTGTCACAAGCTCCACTGGACA
Source organism: Columba livia (assembly GCF_036013475.1). Lineage (NCBI taxonomy): Eukaryota > Metazoa > Chordata > Aves > Columbiformes > Columbidae > Columba > Columba livia. The sequence goes on along the minus strand of NW_027043042.1, from coordinate 785,655 downwards.
GATTTTGTGTGTCAGAAAACCCACTGGACAGCGTGTGTGTCAGAAACCCCACTGGAAAGTGTGTGTGTCATAAACCCCATTGGATAGAGTGTGTGTGACACAAACCCCACTGGACAGCGTTTGTGTCAGCAACCCCATTGGACAGCGTATGTGTCAGAAGCCCCATTGTACAGAGTGTGTGTGTCACAAACGCCTTTTGACTGTGTGTGTGTCACAAACCCCATTGGGCAGTGTGTGTTTCATAAACCCCATTGGATAGAGTGTGTGTGTCACAAACACCCCTGGACAGTGTGTGTGGCACAAACCCCATCGGACAATGTGTTTATCACAAACCCCACTTGAGAGCATGTATGTCATGAACCCCATTGGACAGTGTTTATGTCACAACCCCTTTGGACAGAGTCTGTGTGTCACAAACCCCATTGGACAGCATGTGTGTCACAAGCCCCCCTGGTCAGTGTGTGTGTCACAAAACCCATTCGACAGCATGCGTGTCACAAACACTATTGGACAGCGTGTGTGTGTCACAATCCCCATTGGACAGAGTGTGTCTGACAAACCCCACTGGACAGCGTGTGTGTCACAAAACCTATTGGACAGCATGCGTGTCACAAGCACCATTGGAAAGTGCGTGTGTGTCATAATCCCCATTGAACAGAGTGTGTGTCACAAACCTCATTGGACAGAGTGCGTTTCAGAAACCCCATTGGAAAATGTGTTTGTCACAAACCCCTTTGGATAGTGTTTGTTTGTCACAAACCATATTGGACAGTGTGTGTGTCAGAACCCCCATTGGACCGCGTGTGTGTGCCACAAACCCTTTGGAGAGTGTGTGTGTCACAAACCCCATTGGAAACTGTGTGTGTCACAAATCCCATTCGACAGCGTGTGTGTCACAAAAACCATTTTACATCATCCGTGCCACAAAAACCTTTGAACAGCGTGTGTGTCACAATCCCCATTGGACAGTGTGTGTATCACAATCCCACTGGACAGTGTTTGTGTCACAAACCCCATTGGACAGTGTTTGTGTCACGAACCCCATTGGACAGTGTGTGTGTCGCAACCCCCATTGGATAGCGTGTGTGTGTCACAAACGCTATTGGACAGTGTGTGTGTCACAAACCCCACTGGACAGCGTGTGTGTCATCAACCCCATTTGACAGTGTGTGTGTCACAAACCCCATTGGACAGCGTGTGTGTCACAAATCACCCTGGACAGTTTGTTTGTCAAAAACCGCGTTGGACAGCGTGTTTGTGTCACAAACACCATTGGACAGCGTGTGTGTCACAAACCCCATTGGACAGCGTGCGTTTCAGAAACGCCATTGGAAAATGTGTGTGTCACAAACCCCTTTGGATAGTGTTTGTCACAAACCATATTGGACAGTGTGTGTGTCACAAACCATACTATATAGCCCTGTGTGTCACAAACCCCATTGGACAGCATCCGTGCTCACAAATTCCATTGGATAGCGTGTGTGTGGCAAATCCCATTGGACCTTGTGTGTGTCACAATCCCCATTAGACAGTGTTTGTGTGTCACAAACCCCAATGGACAGTGTGTGTGTCACAATACCGATTCTATAGTGTGTGTGTGTCACAAACCCTATTGGACAGTGTGTGTGTCAGAAACGCCACGGGACAGCGTGTGTGTCACAATCCCCATTGAACAGAGCGTGTGTCACAAAGCCCATTGGACAGCGTGTGTGTCACAAACCCCATTGGACAGCGTGTGTGTGGCACAACCCCCATTGGACAGAGTGTGTGTCACAAACTGCATTTAACAGCGTGCGTTTCAGAAACCACATTGGAAAATGTGTGTGTCACAAACCCCGTTGCATAGTGTTTGTTTGACACAAACCATATTGGACAGTGTGTGTGTCACAAACCACTATATAGCCCTGTGTGTCACGAACCCACGAATCATTGGACAGCGTCTGTACCACAAACCCATCGGAAAGAGTGTGTGTGGTGTGTCACAACCCCATTGGACAGCATCGGTGTTCACAAATTCCATTGGATAGCGTGTGTGTTGCAAATCCCATTCAATCTTGTGTGTGTCACTATCCCCATTAGACAGTGTTTGTGTTTCACAAACCCCCCTGCACAGTGTGTGTCTCACAATACCCATTGGATAGCGTGTGTGTGTCACAAACCCTATTGGAAAGTGTGTGTGTCAGAAACGCCACAGGACAGCGTGTGTGTCACGAACCCCATTGGACAGCGTGAGTGTCACAAGCCCCATTGTACAGAGTGTGTGTGTCTCAATCCCCATTGGACAGCGTGTGTTTGTCATAATCCCCATTGGAAAGTGTGTGTGTCACAAATCCCATTGGATAGCTTTTGTGTGTCACAAACCCCATTAGACAGCCTGTGTGTTACAAGCCCCATTGGACAGAATGTGTGTGTCAAAAACCCCATTGGAGAGAGTGTTTGTGTAACAAACACCATTGAACAGAGTGTGTGTGTCACAATACCCATTGGACAGCCTCTGTGTCACAAACCCCATTGGACAGCGCGTGCATGTCACAATGCGCATTAAACAGAGTGTGTGTGACAAATCCCATTGGACAGCGTGTGTGTGTGACAAACCCCATTGGACAACGTGTGTGTGTCACAATCCCCATTGGACAGCGTGTGTGTGTCACAAACCCCATTAGACAGCGTGTGTGCCACAAAACACATTGGACAGCGTGTGTGTCACAAAACCCGTTGGAAAGTGTATGTGTCACAAACCCCATTGGATAGCCTGTGGGTGTCACAAACCGCATTGGACAGCGTGTGTGTCACATACCCCATTGGACACAGTTTGTGTGTCAGAAACCCCAATGGACACCATGCGTGTCACAATCCCAATGGGACAGCATGTGTGTTTCACAATATCCATTGGACAGTGTGTGTTTCACAAACCCCTCTGGACAGCGTGTGTGTCACAAACACCTCCAGAGATTTTCTGTGTCAAAAACCCTATTGGACAGTGTGTGCCTAACAAACTCATCTGGACAGCGTGTTTGTCACAAACCCCACTGGACAGCGTGTGCGTCACAAACCCCACTGACCAGTGTGTGTGTCACAAACACAATTGGACAATGTGTGTGTCACAAACACCCTTGGACAGTGTGCGTGTCAGTATCCCCGTTGGACAACGTGTGTGTCACAACCCCCATTGGACAGTGTGTGGGTCACAAACCCCCTTGGACAGCCTGTTTGTCACAAACACATTGGACAGCGTGTGTGTCACAAACTCCATTCGACATTATGTTTGTCAAAAACTCACCTGGACAGCGTGTGTCTCACAAACCCCATTGGACAGCGTGTGTGTCACAAACCCCATTGGACAGCGGTATGTCACAAAACCCCATAGACAGTGTGCGTATCAAAAGCCCCATTGGACAGCATGTGTGTCACAAACCCCTTTGGATAACATGTGTGTGTCACAAACCCTATTGGACAGTGTGCGTGTCACAAAACCCCCTGGACAGTGTGTGTGTCACAAGCCCTATTTGACACCTTCTGTGTCACAAACCCCCCTGGACGGTGTGCGTGTCACAATCCCCATTGGACAGCGTGTGTGCAACAAACCCAATTAGACAGTGTGTGTTTCACAAACCCCATTGGACAGCCTGTGTGTGTCACAATCGCCATTGGAGAGTGTGTGTGACACATCCCATAGGACAGTGTGTGTGTCACAAACCCCCCTGGACTGTGTGTGTGTCACAAACCCCATTTGACAGCTTGTGTGTCACAAACCCCCCTGGACAGTGTGCTTGTCACAATCCCCACTGGACAGAATATATGTAACAAACCCCATTGGAAAGTGTGTGTTTCACAAACCCCATTGGACAGCGTGTGTCACAAACCCCACTGGATAGTGTGCGTGTCACAAAACCCATTGGATAGTGTGTGTGTCGCAAACCCCATTGGACAGTGTGTGTGTCACAACCCCTATTGAACAGCCTGTGTGAGTCACAAACCCCCCTGGTCAGTGTGTGTGTCACAAACCCCATTTCACTGCGTGTGTTTCACAAACACCATTGGACAGTGTCTGTGTCACAAACCCCTTTGGACAGCGTGTGTGTGTCACAAACCCTCCTGGTTAATGTGTGTGTCACAAACCTTTTTGGACAGTGTGTGTTTCACAAACCCCACTGGACAGCGTGTGTGTCACGAACCCCAAAAGACAGATTGTGTGTTTCACAAACCCTATTGGCAAGCCTGTGTGTCAGAAGAACCCCTGGACAGAGTGTGTGTGTGTCACAAACCCCATTGGACAGTGTGTTTGTCACAAACCCCACTGGACAGAATGAGTGTGTCATAAACCCCATTGGACAGCATGTGTGTCACAATCCCCATCGGACAGCGTGTGTTTCAGAAACCCCATTAGACAGTGTGTGTCACAAGTCCCATTGGACAGCATGTGTGTCACAAACGCCATTGGACAGCCCGTGTGTGTCACAAACCCCCCTGGTCAGTATGTGTGTCACAATCCCATTGGACAGAGGTGTGTTACAAAACCCATTGGTCAGCATGCGTGTCACAAACACCATTGGACAGCGTGTGTGTGTCACAAACCCCATTGGAAAGAGTATGTATGTCACAATCCCCATTGGACAGCGTCTGTTTCACAAAGCCCAAAGCACAAAGTGTGTGTCAAAAACACCATTGGACAGAGTGTGTGTGTCACAATCGCCATTGGACAGTGTGTGTGTCACAAAACCGATGGGATAGCGTGTGTGTCACAAACCCCATTAGAAAGTGTGTGTTTCACAAACCCCATTGGATAGTGTGTGTGTGTCACAAGAACCATTGGACAGAGTGTGCGTTTTACAAACCCCGTGGAATAGCGTGTATGTCTTAAACCCCATTGGACAGCGTGTGTGTGTCACAATACCCATTGGACAGTGTGTGTGTGTCACAAACTCCATTGGACTGTGTGTATGTCACAAGAACCATTTGACAGAGTGCGTGTGTCACGAACCCCATTTGACAGTGTGTGTGTCACAAACGCGATTGCACAGAGTGTGTGTGTGACAAACACCATTGGACAATGTCTGTGTCACAATAGCCATTGTACAGTGTTTTTGTGACAAACAAAACCTCCAGGTCAGTGTGTGTGTCACAAACCCCATTGGACAGCATGTGCGTCACAAACCCCCCTGGAGAGTGTGTTTGTCACAAAACCAATTGGACAGAGCGTGTGTCACAAACATCACTGAACAGCCTGTGTGTGTCACAAACCCCATTGGACAGCGTGTGTGTCACAAGACCATTTGACAGAGTGTGTGTCACAAAACCCATTGGACAGCATGCGTGTTCGCAGACGCCATTGGACAGAGTGTGTAACAAACCCAATTGGTCAGCGTGTGTGTCATAAAAACCATTGGACATAGTGTATGTGTCACAAACCCCATTGGACAGCGTGTGCGTCACAAACCCCCCTGTACAGTGTGTTTGTCACGAACCCCATTAGACAGAGCGTGTGTGTCACAAAAGGTATTGGACAGTGTGTGTGTCACAAACCCCATTGGACAGCGTGTGTGTCACAAACCCCATTGGGAAGTGTGCGTGTCACAAACCCCATAGGACATCGTGTGTTTGTTACAATCCCCTTTGGACAGTGCGTGTGTCACAAAACCCATTGAACAGCATGCGTGTCACAAACACTATTGGACAGCGTGTGTGTGTCACAAGAACCATTGGACAGAGTGTGTGTGTCACAAACCCCGTTGGACAGTGTGTGTCTCACAAACCCATTTAACAGCGTGTGTGTCACAAACGCCATTGGAGAGAGTGTGTCTGTGAGAAACACCATTGGACAGTGTGTGTGTCACAATCGCCATTGGACAGTGTGTTTGTGACAAACCCAGTTGGACAGCGTGTGCGTCACAAAGCCCACTGGACAGAGTGTGTGTGTCACAAACCCCATTGGACAGTGTGTGTGTCATAAATCCCATTAGACAGTGTGTGTGTCGCATTCCCCATTGGACAGTGTGTGTTTGTCACAAACTCCATAGGACAGATTATGTGTCACAAAACCCATTGGATAGCGTGTGTGTGTCACAAACTCTATTGGACAGTGTGTGTGTCACAAACCCCATCGGACAGCGTGTTTGTCACAATGCCCATTGGACATCGTCTCTGTTACAAACCCCATTGTACAGCATATGTATCACAAACACCATTGGACATCGTGTGTGTGTCACAATCCCCATAGGACAGTGTGTGTGTCACAAACCCCATTGGACAGCGTGAGTGTGTCACAATCCCTGTTGGACAGAGTGTGTGTGACAAACCCCACTGGACAGCGTGTTTGTCATAATCCCCATTGGACAGCGTGTGTGTCACAAACAGCATTGGACTGTGTGTGTGTGTCCAAAAAACCCATTGGACAGCGTGTGTGCCACAAACCCCATTGGACAGCGTTTGTATTCACGAACACCATTGGACAGCGTGTGTGTCACATTTCCCATTGGACAGCGTGTGTGTTACAAACAGCATTGGACAGCGTGTGTGTCACAAACCCCTTTGGACATTGTGTGTGTCACAAACCCCATTGGACATCATGTGTGTGTCACAATCCCTATTGCACAGTGTGTTTGTGTCACAAACCCCATTGGAGAGTGTGTGTGTCACAAAACCCATTGTATAGCGTGTGTGTCACAAACCCCAGTAGAAAGTGTGTGACACAAACCAAACTGGATAGCGTGTGTGTGTCACAAACCCCACTCGACAGCGTGTGTGTCACAAACCCCATCGGACAGTGTGTGTGTGTCACACACCCCAGTGGACAGCGTGTGTGTCACAAACCCCACTGGAAAATGTGTGTGTCACAAACGCCACTTGATAGAGTGGGGGTCACAAACCCCTATGGACAGTGAATGTGTCACAAAAACCATTGGACAGCATGCATGTCACAAACACCATTGGACTGCGTGTGTGTGTCACAATCATCATTGCACAGTGTGTGTCTCACAAACCCCATTTGAACGCGTGTGTGTCACAAATGACATTTTACAGAGTGTGTGTGTGACAAAACAATTGGACAGTGTGTGACAAACAGCATTGGACTGTGTGTGTGTCACAATCCTCATTGTACAGTGTGTTTGTGACAAACCTCATTGGACAGAGTGTGTGTGTCACAATCCCCTTTGGACAGCGTGTGTGTCACGAACCCCATTGGACAGGGTATGCGTCACAGAACCCCCTGGACAGTGTGTGTGTCACAAACCCCATTGGACAGTGTGTGTGTCTCATGAACCCCACTGGACAGTGTGTGTCACAATTTCCTTTGGACAGCCTGTTTTTCACAAACCACTTTGGACAGCGTGTGTGTGTCACAAACCCTCCTAGTCAGTGTGTCTGTCACAATCCCCATTGGACAGTGTGTGTGTCACAAGACCCATTGGACAGCGTGTGTGTCACAATCCCCATTGGACAGATTGTGTGTGTCACAAACCCCATTGGACAGCGTGTGTGTCACAAACCCCTTTGGACAGTTGGTGTGTCACAAACACCATTGGAGAGCGTCTGTGTCACAAACACTATTGGAGAGTGTGTGTGTCACAAGCCCATTGGACAGAGTGTCTGTGTCACAAACGCACTGGACAGCGTGTGTGCCACGAACCCCTTTGGACTGCGTTTGTGTCACAAGCACCATTGGACAGAGTGTGTGTGTCTCAAACCCATTGGAAAGTGTGTGCGTCGCAAAACCCATTAGATAGCGAGTGTGTGTCACAAACCTTATTGGACAGTGTGTGTGTTACAAACCCCACTGGACAGAGTGTGTGTCACGAACCCCATTGGACAGTGTGTATGTGTCACAAACCCCATTGGCCAGCATGTGTGTCACAAACACCATGGGACAGTGTTTGTGTCACAAAACCCGTTGGAAAGTGTGCATGTCACAAACCCCATTGGACAGAGTGTGTGTCATAAACCCCATGGGACAGCGTGTGTGTCACAATCCCCATTGGACAGCGTGTGTGTCACAAGACCCATTGGACAGAGTGTTCGTGTCACAAACCCCATTGGACAGCGTTTGTGTCACAATCCCCATTGAACAGCATCCCTGTCAGAAACACCATTGGACAGCGTGTGTGTCACAATCCCCATTGGACAGCGTGTGTGCCACAAACCCCATTGGACAGCGTGTGTGTTACAAGAATCATTGGACAGAGTGTGTGTGCCACAAACCCCATTCGAAAGTGTTTGTGTCACACACCCCTTTAGAAAGTGTGCGTGTCTCAAACCCCATTGGATAGCGTGTGTGTCACAAGACCCATTGGACAGATAGTGTTTTTCACAAACCCCATTGGACAGTGTGTGTGTCACAATACCCATTGGACAGCGTGTGTGTCACAATCCCCATTGGAAAAATTGTGTGTGTCTCAAACCCCATTGGACAGCGTGTGTGTCATAAACCTCATTAGACAGCATGTGTGTGTCACAATCCCCTTTAGACAGTGTGTGTGTGTCACAAACCCCATAGCACAGTGTATGTGTCACAAAACCCATTGGATAGCGTGTGTGTGTCACAAACCCTATTGGACAGTGTTTCTGTCACAAGCCCCATCGAACAGCCTGCTTGTCACAATCCCCATTGGACATCGTCTGTGTCACAAACCCTATTGGACAGCATATGTGTCACAAACACCATGGGACAGTGTGTGTGTCACAAAACCCTTTGGAAAGTGTGCATGTCACAAACCCCATTGGATAGTGTGTGTGTGTCACAATCCCCAATGGACAGCGTCTGTGTCACAAACCCCATGGGACAGCGTGTGTGCCACAAACCCCATTGGACAGCGTGTGTGTTACAAGAATCATTGGACAGAGTGTGTGTGTCACAAACCCCATTCGAAAGTGTTTGTGTCACAAACCCCTTTAGAAAGTGTGCGTGTCACAAACCCCATTAGATAGCATGTGTGTCACAAGACCCATTGTACAGATTTTGTGTTTCACAAACTCCATTGGACAGCGTGTGTAGTCACAATCCCCATTGCACAGATTGTGTGTGTCTCAAACCCCATTGGACAGCGTGTGTATCATAAACCCCGTTACACAGCATGTGCGTGTCACAATACCCATTGGACAGTGTGTGTGTGTCACAAACCCCATAGGACATTGTATGTGTCACAAAACCCATTGGATAGCGTGTGTGTGTCACAAACCCTATTGGACAGTGTTTCTGTCACAAACCCCATCGAACAGCCTGTTTGCCACAATACCCATTGGACATCGTCTGTGTCACAAACCCCTTTGGACAGCATGTGTGTTCACAAACACCAGGGGACAGTGTGTGTGTCACAAAACCCTTTGGAAGGTATGCATGTCACAAACCCCATTGGATAGCGTGTATATGTCACAATCCCCATTGGACAGCGTCTGTGTCACAAACCCCATTGCACAGCATGTGTGTCACAAACACCATTGGACAGAGTGTGTGTGTCACAATCCCCATTGGAAAGTGTGTGTTTCACAAAACCAATTGGATAGCGTGTGTGTCAGAAACCCCATTAGAAAGTGTGTGTTTCACAAACCCTATTGCACAGTGTGTGTGTCACAAACTCAACTCGACAGAGTGTGTATCACGAACCCCATTGGACAGCGTGTCTGTCACAAGTACCATTGGACAGCATGTGTGTCACAAGTACCATTGTACAGATTGTGTGTGTCACAAATCCCATTGGACCGCGTGTGTGTCACAAGTACCATTGGACAGCGTTTGTTTCACAAGCCCCATTTGACAGCGTGTGTGTGTCACAATCCCCGTTGGACAGCGTATGTATCACAAACCCCATTGGACAGCGAGTGTGTCACAAACACTATTGGATATCGTGTGTGTGTCACAAACCCCTTTAGACAGTGTGTGTGTCACAAACACCACTGAAGAGAGTGTGTGTGTCACACACCCCATTGGACAGAGTGTGTGTCATAAACCCCATGGGACAGCGTGTGTGTCACAATCCCCATTGGACAGCGTGTGTGTCACAAGACCCATTTTCAGCATGTGTTTCACAATCCCCATTGAACAGCATCCGTGTCAGAAATACCATTGGACAGCGTGTGTGTCACAATCCCCATTGGACAGCCTGTGTGTGTCACAAACCCCATTGTACAGCGTGTTTGTCACTATCCCCATTGGAAAGTGTGTGTGTCACAAACCCCATTGGACAGAGTGTTTGTGAGAAACCCCATTGGACAGTGTGCGTGTCACAAACCCCGTTGGACAGCTTGTGTTTCACAATCCCCATTGGACAGCGTGTGTGTCAGGAACCAGATTTGACAGCGTGTGTGTCACAAGACCCATTGGACAGAGTGTGTTTGTTACAAAACCCATTGGACAGTGTTTGTGTGTCAGAAACCCCATTGGAAAGTGTGTGTGTCACAAACCCCATTGGATAGCGTGTGTGTGTCACAAACCCTATTGGACTGTGTGTATGTCACAATCCCCATTGTACAATGTCTGTGTCACAAACCCCATTGTACAGCCTGTGTGTCACAAACACCATTGAATATCGTGTGTGTGTCACAATCCCCCTTGGTCAGTGTGTGTGTCACAAAACCCATTCTGTAGCGTGTGTGTCACAAACGCCATTAGAATGTGTGTCTGTCACAAACCCCACTGGATAGCGTGTGTGTGTCAGAAACCCCATTGGACAGCGTGGTTGTCACAATCCCCATTGGACAGCGTGTGTAGTCACACACCCCATTGTACAGAGTATGTGTCACAATCCGCATTGGACAGTGTCTGTGTGTCAAAAACCCCTTTGGAAAACGTGTGTGTCACAAACCCATTTGGACAGTGTGTGTTTCAGAAATCCCATTGGATAGCGTGTGTGTCACAAACACTTTTGGACAGCGTGTGTGTCATAAGCCCATTGGACAGAGTGTGTGTTTTTTCAAAACTCACTGGACAGCGTGTGTGTGTCACAATTCCCATTGGACAGTGTGTGTGTGACGAACCCCTTTGGAGAGTGTATGTGTCACAAAACCCATTGGATAGCGTGTGTGTGCCACAAAACCTATTGGACAGTGTGTGTGTCACAAACCCCACTGGACAGAGTGTGTGTCACGAACCCATTGGACAGCGTGTATGTGTCACAATCCACATTGCACAGCGTGTGTGTCACAAACCACATTGGACAGCGTGTTTGTGTCACAATCCCCATTGGACTATGTGTGTGTGTCATAAACCCCATTGGAAAGTGTGTGTGTCACAAACCCCATTGGACAGCGTGTGTGTGTCACAGTCCCCATAGTATAGCCTGTGTGTCACAAACCCCTTTAGAAAGTGTGTGTGTCACAAACCCCATGGGACAGAGTGTGTGTGTCTCAAAACCCACTGTATAGTGCACGTGTCACAAAACCCATTGGATAGCGTGTGTGTGTCACAAACTCAATTGGACAGCGTGTTTGTCACAAACCCCTATGGACAATGTGTGTGTCACAAACCCGATAGGACAGCGAGTGTGTGTCACAGTCCCCATTGTATAGCGTGTGTGTCACAAACACCATTGAAAATCGTGTGTGTGTCACCAACCCCATTGGTCAGTGTGTGTGTCACAAAACCCATTCTGTAGCGTGTGTGTCACAAACCCCATTAGAAAGTGTGTGTGTCACAAACCCCACTGGAAAGCGTGTGTGTGTCACAAACCCCATTGGACAGCGTGGTTGTCACAATTCCATTGGACAGCGCGTGTAGTCACACACCCTATTGTACAGAGTGTGTGTCATGAACCCCGTTGGACAGCGTGTGTATGTCACAATCCCCATTGGACAGTGTGTGTGTGTCAAAAAACCCATTGGAAAGCGTGTGTGTCACAAACCCATTTGGAAAGTGTGTGCTTCAGAAATCCCATTGGATAGCGTGTGTGTCACAAACACTATTGGACAGCGTGTGTGTCACAGGTCCATTGGACATAGTGTCTGTTTTTACAAAACTCACTGGACAGCGTGTGTGTGTCACAATTCCCATCGGACAGTGTGTGTGTGTCACAAACCTATCTGGACAGAGTGTGTGTCACGCACCCCTTTGGAGAGTGTATTTGTCACAAACCCCATTGGATAGCGTGTGTGTGTCACAAAACCTATTCGACAGTGTGTGTGTCACAAACCCCACTGGACAGAGTGTGTGTCACGAACCCATTGGACAGCGTGTATGTGTCACAATCCCCACTGGACAGCGTGTGTGTCACAAACCACATTGGACAGCGTGTGTCTTTCACAATCCTCATTGGACAATGTGTGTGTGTCATAAACCCCACTGGACAGTGTGTGTGTCACAAACCCCATTTGACAGCGTGTGTGTGTCACAGTCCCCATAGTATAGCGTGTGTGTCACAAACCCCATTCGAAAGTGTGTGTGTCACAAACCCCATTGGACAGAGTGTGTGTGTCTCAAAACCCACCGGATAGTGTACGTGTCACAAACCACATTGCATAGCTTGTGTGTGTCACAAACTCCATTGTACAGCCTGTTTGTCACAAGCCCATTGGATAGAGTGTGTGTGTCAGAAACCCCATTGTGCAGCATGTTTGTCACAATCCCCTTTGGACAACGTGTGTGACACAAGCCCCATTGGACAGAGAGTGTGTGACAAAGCCCATTGGACAGTGTGTGTGTCACAAACCACATTGTACAGTGTGTGTGTGGCAAACCCCACTGGACAGAATGTATGTCACAAACCCCATTGGAAAGAGTTTGTGTTCCAAACCCCATTGGACAGTGTGTGTCACAAACCCCATTATGTAGCATCCGTGTCAGAAACGCAATTGGAGCGCGTGTGTATTTCACAATTCCAATTGGAAAGCGTGTGTGTCACAAAAACCATTGGACAGCACGCGTATCACAAACACCATGGGACAGCGTGTGTGTGTCACAGTCTCCATTGGACAGCGTGTGTGTTCCAAACCCATTGGACAGTGAGTGTGTGTCACAATCCCCATTGGACAACGTGTGTGTCACAAACCGCATTGGATAATGTGTGTGTGTCAGAAACCCCATTGCATAATGTGTGTATTCAGAAACACTATTGGACAGCGTGTTTGTCACAATAGCCATTGGACGGAGTGTGTGTCACAAACCCCATTGGACTGCGTTTGTGTCACAATCCCCAGTGGACAGCGTGTGTGTCACAAACCCCATTGGACAGTATGTGTGTCACAAACCCCATTGGACATTTTTTCTTTCACAAACGCCATTGGACAGTGTGTGTGTCACAAACCCCATTGGAAAGTGTACGTGTCACAAACCGCATTGGATAGCGTGTGTGTGTCACAAACCCCATTGAACAACGTGTGTGTGTCACAATCTCCATTGGACAGTGTGTGTTTCACAAACCCCTTTGGACAGTGTGTGTGTCACAATCCACTTTGGAGAGTGTGTGTGTCACAAACCCTATTGGCAGTGTGTGTGTCACGAACCCCGTTGGACAGCGTATGTGCCACAATCCCCATTGGACAGAGTGTGTGAGTTAAAAAACCCTTTGGACAGTGTGTGTGTCACGAACCCCATTGGACAGCGTGTGTGTCACAACCCCCATTGGACGGCATGTGTGTCAGAAACCCCATTTTACAGAGTGTGTGTGTCACAAACCCCTTTAGAAAGTGTGCGTGTCACAAACCCCTTTGGATAGCATGTGTGTGTCACAAACCCTATTGGATAGTGTGTATGTCACAATCCCCATTGGACAGCGTCTGTGTCACAAACCCCATTGTACCGCGTGTGTGTCACAAACACCATTGGACATCGTGTGTGTGTCACAATCCCCATTGGACAGTGTGTGTGTCACAAAACCCTTTGTATAGCGTTTGAGTCACAAACCCCGCTAGAAAGTGTGTGTGTCAAAACCCCTTTGGATAGTGTGTGTGTGTCACAAACCCTATTGGACAGTGTCTGTGTCTCAAACCCCACTTGACAGCGTCTGTGTCACGAACCCCATTGGACAACGTGTGTGTCACAAAACCCATTGGACAGCGTGTATGTCACAATCCCCATTGGAGAGAGTCACAAAAGCCCTTGGAAAGCGTGTGTTTCGCAAGATCCGTTGGACAGAGAGTGTGTGTCACAAACACCATTGGACAGCGTTTGTGTCACTATCCCCATTGGACAGATTGTGTGTGTCACGAACCCCATTGGACAACGTGTGTGTCATAAACTCCATTAGAAAGCGTGTGTGTGTCAGAATCCCCTTTGGACAGTGTGTGTGTGTCACAAACCCTATTGGACAGCATGTGTGTGTCAAAATCTCCATTGGACAGCGTGTGTGTCACAAAACTAATTGGAGAGTATATGTGTTTCACAATCTCCATTGGACAGAGTGTGTGTGTCACAAAACCCATTGGTCTACGTGTTTGTCACAAACCCCTATGGACAGTGTGTGTGTCACAAACCCCATTGGACAGTGTGTGTGTCACAATCCACATTGGACATCGTCTGTGTCACAAACCCCATTAGAGAGCATGTGTGTCACAAACACCATTGGACATCGTGTGTGTCACAAACCCTATTTTCAGTGTGTGTGTCACGAAACACGTTGGACAGCGTATGTGCCACAATTCCATTGGACAGAGTGTGTGTGTTACAAAAACCCATTGGACAGTGTGTGTGTCACAAACCCCATTGGACAGCGTGTGTGTTCAAAACAGCATTGGATAGCGTGTGTTTGTCAGAAACCCCATTGGAGAGAGTGGGTGTGACAAAGCCATTGGGCAGCGTGCGCATGTCCCAACCCCCATTGGTCAGCATGTGTGTCAGAAACCCCACTGGATAGTGTGTGTGTCACGAACCCCACTGGATAAAGTGTGTGTCACAAACCCCATTAGACTGTGTGTGTGTAAAAAACCCTATTGGTCAGCGTGTGTGTCACAAAACCCATGGGACAGCGTTTGTGTGTCACAAACCCCAATGGAATGTTTGTGCGTCACAAAACCCAATATATAGAGCGTGTGTGTCACAAACCCCTTTAAAAAATGTTCGTGTCACAAACCCCTTTGGATAGCTAGTGTGTGTCACAAACCCTATTGGATAGTGTGTCTGTCACAAACCCAATTAGACATCATGTGTGTCACAAACACCATTGGACTGAGTGTGGGTGTCACAAACCCCATTGGACAGCGTGTTTGTCACAATCCCCATTGGACAGCGTGTGTTTGTCATAAACCCCATTGGACAGTGTGTGTGTGTCACAAACCCCATTGGACAGTGTGTGTGTCACAATCCCCATTGGACAGCGTGTGTGTCACAAACCCCATTGGACAGCGTGTTAGTCACAATCCCCATCGGACAGCGTGTGTTTCTCATAAACCCCATTGGACAGCGTTTGTGTGTCACAGTCTCCATTGGACTGTCTGTGTGTCACAAACCCCATGGGACAGAGTGTTTTTCACAAACACTATTGGACAGCATGTGTATCACTAGCCCATTGGCCAGAGTGTGTGTGTCTCAAACCGCATTGGACAGTGTGTGTGTCACAAACCCCGTTGGAAAGTGTACGTGTCACAAACCGCATTGGAGTGTGTGTGTGTCACAATCCCAACTGGACAGCGTGTGTGTCACAAAAACCACTGGACAGCATGTGTGTCACAAACCCCATTGGACAGTGTGTCTGTTTCACAGCCTCCATTGGACAGCGTGGTTGTCACAATCCCCATTGGACAGCGTGTGTGTCACAAACCCCATTAGACAGAGTGTGTGTGTCACAAACCCCTTTGGACATCGTGTGTGTTTCACAAACCCCTTTGGACAGTGTGTGTGTCACAGTCTCCATTGGACAGCATGTGTGTCACAAGCCCATTGGACAGAGTGTGTGTGTCACAAAACCCATGGGACAGAGTGTGTTTCACAAACACTATTGGACAGCGTGTGTGTCACAAGCCCAATGGTCAGAGTGTGTATAACAAAACCCATTGGAAAGAGTGTGTGTCACAAGCCCCATTGGACAGAGTGTGTGTGACAAACCCCACTGGACAGAGTGTGTCACGAACCCCATTGGACTGCGTGTGCATGTCACAGTCCCCATTGGACAGTTTGTGCGGCACAAACCCCATTGGACAGCGTGTTTGTCACAATCCCCATTGGACAGCGTGTGTGTCACAAACCCCATTGGACAGTGTGTGTGCGACAAACCCCATTGGAGAGACTGTGTGTCAGAAACCCCATTGGAAAGAGTGTGTGTCACAAACCCCATTGGACAGTGTGTGTGTCACAAACCCCATTGGACAGCATCTGTGTAACAAACGCCATTGGACAGCATGTGTATGTCACAATCCCAATTGGACAGCGTGTGTGTCACAGAAACCATTGGACAGCATGCGTGTCACAAACACCATGGAACACCGTGTGTGTGTCACAGTCTCCATTGGACAGCGTGTGTGTCACAAACCCCATTGCACAGTGTGTGTGTTTCACAATCCCCATTGGACAGAGTGCGTGTGTCACAAACCCAATTGGACAGCGTGTTTGTCACAAGCCCCTTTGGACAGTGTGTGTGTCACAAATACCTTTGGAAAGTGTGTGTGTCACAAAACACATTGGATAGCGTGTGTATGTAAAAATCCCCATTGGACAGTGTCTGTGTCACAAACCCCATGGGACAACGCGTGTATTTCTCAATCCCCATTGGACAGCGTCTGTGTCACAAACCTCCTTGCATGGCGAGTGTGTCACAAACCCCATTGGACAGCGTGTATGTCACAAACACCATGGATAACGTGTGTGTCCTAAACCCCATTAGACAGTGTGTGTGTGTCACAATCACCATTGGACAGTGTGTATGTCTCACAAACCCCATTGGACAGTGTGTGTGTCACAAAACCCACTGGACAGTGTATGTGTCACAAAACCCATTGGATAGCACGTGTGTCTCACAAACCCCATTGGACAGTGTGTGTGTCACAAAACCCACTGGACAGTGTATGTGTCACAAAACCCATTGGATAGCACGTGTGTGTCACAAACCCTATTGGACAGTGTGTGTGTCACAAACCCCATTGGATAGCGTGTTTGTCAAAATCCCCATGGGACAGCATCTGTGTCACAAACCCCATTGGCCAGCGTGTGTGTCACAAACACCCTTGGACAGTGTGTGTGTCACAAAACCCATTGTATACTGTGTGTGTCACAAAACCCATTAGAAAGTGTGTGTGTCACAAACTCCATTGGATAGCGCGTGTGTGTCACAAACCCTACTGGACAGTGTGTGTGTCACAATCCCCATTGGACAGCGTGTGTGTCACAAACCCCATTGGACAGATTGTGTGTGTCACAAACCCCTTTGGACAGCGTGTTTGTCACAATTCCCATTGGACTGCAAGTGTTTCACAAACTCCATTGGACAGTGTGTGTGTGTCACAAACCCCATTGGAGAGCGTGTGTGTCACAAGTACCATTGGACAGATTTTGAGTGTCACAAACCCCTCTGGAGAGCGCGTGTGTCACAATTCCCATTGGACAGCGTGTGTCTCACAAGCCCCATTGGAAAGAGTATGTGTCACAAACCCCATTGGACAGCGTGTTTGTCACAATCCCCATTGGACAGCGTGTGTGACACAAACCCCATTGGGCAGCGTGTGTGTGTCACAATACCCATTGGCCAGTGCGTGTTTCACAAACCCCATTGGACAGAGTTTGTGGCCCAAAACCCATTGGACAGCGTGTGTGTCACAAAGAGCATTGGACAGTGTGTGTGTCACAAACCCCAGTGTACAGCGTGTGTGTCACAAACCCCACTGGACAGCGTGTGTGTCACAAACACCCATGGACAGTGTTTGTGTCAGAAACCCCATTGGACAGTGTGTGTGTCACAAACCCTTTGAAGAGCCTGTGTAGCACAAACCCCATTGCACAGCGTGTGTGTGTTCACAATACACATTGCAGAGTGAGTGTGTCACAAACCCCATTGGACAGAGTTTTGTGTTACAATACCCATTGGACAGCGTGTCTGTCACAAACCCCATTGGACAGATTGTGTGTGACAAACCCCTTTGGACAGAGTGTGTGTCACAAACCCCAATGGACAGTGTGTATGTCACAAACCCCATTGGACAGGGTGTGTGTCACAAACCCCCATGGACACTGTGTGTGTCACGAACGACATTGGACAGTTTGTGTGTCACAAACACCCCCAGACAATGTGTGTGTCACAATCCACAGTGGACAGCATGTGTGTCACAAACCCCCCTGGACACTGAGTGTGTCACAAACCCCTTTGTAAAGTGTGTGTGTTACAAACCCCATTGGACATCGTATGTGTCACAAAACCCTTTGGACAGTGTGTGTGTCACAAACCACTTTGGAGAGAGTGTGTGTGTCACAATCCCCATTGGACAGCGTTTGTGTCAGAAACCCCTTTGGACAGTGTGTGTGTCACAAACCCCATTGGACAGCGTTTGTGTGTCTTAATTCCCATTGGACAGTGTGTGTGTTCCAAACCCCATTGGACAGTGTGTGTGTCACAATACCCAGTAGACAGCGTGTGTGTCACAAACCCCATTGGATACTGTGTGTGTCACAAACACCTCTAGACAGAGTTTGTGTGTCACAATCCCCATTGGACAGTGTGTGTGTCACAAGTCCTATGGGAAAGAGTTTGGGTCACAAACCCCGTTGGACAGCGTGTGTGTCACAACACCCATTTGACCGAGTGTGTGTGTTACAAATCCCATTGGAGACCGTGTGTCTGACAAACCCCACTGGACAGTACGTGTGTCACAAAACCCATTGGACAGAGTGTGTGTCACAAAAAACATTGGACAGCATGCGTGTCGCAAACACCTTTGGACAGTGTGTCTGTAACAAACACAACTGATCAGAGTGTGTGTCAGGAAACCCATGGGACAGCGTGTGTGTGTCACAAACCCCATTGGAAAGTGTGTTTGTCACAAACCCCTTTGGAGAGCGTGTGTGTGTCACAATCCCCATTGGACAGTGTGTGTGTCACAAGCCCCATGGGACACAGTGTGTGTCAGAAACACTATTGGACAGTGTGTGTGTCACAAACCCCACTGGACAGCGTGTGTGTCACAATCCCCATTGGAGAGCGGTTGTGTGTCGCAATCCCCATTGGACAGTGTGTGTGTCACAAACCCCAGGGGACAACGTGTGTGTCACAAACACTATTGGACAGTGTGTGTGTCACAAACCCCACTGCTCAGCGTGTTTGTTACAAACCCGATGGGACAGCGTTTGTGTGTCATAAACTCGACTGGAAAGTGTGTTTGTCACATACCCCTTTGGATAGCATGTGTGTGTGTCACAAACCCTATTGGATAGTGTGTATGTCACAATCCCCATTGGACAGCGTCTGTGTCACAAACCCCATTAGACAGCGTGTGTGTCACAAACACCATTGGACATCCTGTGTGTGTCACAAACCCCATTAGACAGCGTCTGTGTCACAAACCCCATTAAAACATGTGTGTGTCACAAACCCCATTGGATAGCGTGTGTTTGTCACAAACCCTATTGGACAGTGAGTGTGTCACGTACCGCACTGGACAGCGTGTGTGTCACAAACCCCATTGGACAACGTGCATATCACAAAACCCATGGGACAGCATGTGTGTCACAATCCCCATTGGACAGAGTGTGTGTGTCAAAAAACCCATTGGACAGCGTGTGTGTCACAATCCCCATTGGACAGATTGTGAGTGTCACAAGCCCCATTGGGCAACGTGTGTGTCATAAACCCCATTAGACAGCGTGTGTGTCTCACAGACCGCATTGACAGAGTGTGTGTGTCACAAAACCCACTGGACAGTGTATGTGTCACAAAAACCTTTGGATAGCATGTGTGTGTCACAAACCCTATTGCACAGTGTGTGTCTCACAAAGGGCATTGGACAACGTGTTCGTCACAATCCCCATGGGACAGCGCCTGTGTCACAAACCCCATTGGACAGTGTGTGTGTCTCAAACCCCCTTGGAAAGTGTACGTGTCACAAACTGCATTGGATAGCGTGTGTTTGTCATAAATTCCATTCTACAGCTTTTTTGTCACAAACCCATTGGATAGAGTACGTGTGTCACAAACCCCATTGTACAGCGTGTTTGTCACAATCCCAATTGGACACCGTCTGTGTCACAAACCCCATTGGACAGAGTGTGTATGACAAACCCCATTGGACAGAGTGTGTGTCACAAGCCCCATTGGACAGTGTGTGTGTGACAAAGCCCATTGGACAGTGTGTGTGTCACAAATTGTATTGGACAGCGTGTGTGTGACAAACCCTACTGGAGAGAGTGTGTCACGAACCCCATTGGACTGCGTGTGCATGCCCCAGTCTCCATTGGAAAGTTTGTGTGGCACAAACCCCACTGGACAGCTTGTTTGTCACAATAGCCATTGAAAAACATGTGTGTCACAAACCCCATTGGACAGAGTGTGAGTGACAAACCCCCTTGGACAGCATCCGTGTCTCAAACGCCATTGGACAGCGTGTGTGTGTCACAATCTCCATTGGACAGAGTGTGTGTCACAAACCTCATTGGACAGCGTGTTTGTCACAAACCCCTTTGGACAGTGTTTGTGTTCCAAACCCAACTGGACAGTGTGTATGTCACAATCCACTTCGGACAGTGTTTGTGTCACAAACCCTATTGGCAGTGTGTGTGTCACGAACCCCATAGGACAGCGTGTGTGTCACGAACCCCATTGGACAGCGTGTATGTCACAAGTACCATTGGACAGACTGTGTGTGTCACAATCCCCATCGGACAGCGTGGGTGTCACAATCCCCATTAGACAGCGTGTGTGTCACAATCCCCATTGGACAGCATGTGTGTTTCACAAACCCCATTGGACAGCGTGTGTGTCACAAATCCCTTTGGACAACGTGTGTGTCACAAGCCCATTGGAAAGAGTGTGTGTGTCACAAAACCCACTGGACAGTGAAAGTGTCACAAAACACACTGGATAGCGTGTGTGTGTCCCAAAGCCTAGTGGACAGTTTGTGTGTCACAAAAGCCATTGGACAGCATGCGTGTCACAAACACCATTGGACAGCGTGTGTGTGTCACAAACCCCATTAGACAGTGTGTGTGTAACAAACCCAATTGGTCAGCATGTGTGTCACAAACCCCATGGGACAGCGTGTGTGTGTCAGAAACCCCACTGGAAAGTGTGTGTGTCACAAACCACATTGGATAGCGTGTGTGTGTCACAAACCCCTTTAGAATGTGTGCGTGTCACAAATCCCTTTGGATAGCGTGTGTGTGTCACATACCCTATTGGGTAATGTGATGTCACAATCCCCATTGGACAGCGTCTGTGTCACAAACCCCATTTTTAGAGAGTGTGTGTCACAAACACTATTGGACATCGTGTGTTTGTCACAAAACTCTTTGTATAGCATATGTGTCACAACCCCATTAAAAAGTGTGTGTGTCACAAACCCCACTGGACAGCGTGTGTGTCACGAACCCTATTGGACAGGGTGTGTCACAAGACCCATTGGACAGATTGTGTTTCTCACAAACCCCATTAGAACGTGTGTGTGTCACAAACCCCGTTGTATAGCGTGTGTGTGTCACAAACCCTATTGGACAGTTTGGGTGTCACAATCCCCACGGGACAGCGTGTGTGTCACGAACCCCATTGGACAACGTGCATGTCACAAAACCCATTGGACAGAGTGTGTGTCACAATCCCCATTGGACAGTGTGTGTTACAAAACCCACTGGACAGTGTGTGTGTCACAAGCCCCAGTGGACAGTACGTGTGTCACAAAACCCATTGGACAGCATGCGTGTCACAAACACCATTGTATAGCGTGTGTATGACACAATCCTCATTGCACTGTGAGTGTGTCACAAAACAATTTGACAGCGTGTGTGTCACAAACGATATTGGACAGAGTGTGTGTGTGATAAACACCATTGGACAGAGTGTGTGTGTCATAAACCCCATTGGACAGAATGTGTGTCACAATCCCCATTGGACACCGTGTGTGTGACACGAACCCCACTGGACAGCGTGTGTGTCACAAACACCCATGGACAGTGTTTGTGTCAGAAACCCCATTGGACAGTGTGTGTGTCACAAACCCTTTGAAGAGCCTGTGTAGCACAAACCCCATTGCACAGCGTGTGTGTGTCACAATACACATTGCAGAGTGAGTGTGTCACAAACCCCATTGGACAGAGTTTTGTGTTACAATACCCATTGGACAGCGTGTGTGTGTGATAAACACCATTGGACAGAGTGTGTGTGTCATAAACCCCATTGGACAGAATGTGTGTCACAATCCCCATTGGACACCTTGTGTGTGACACGAACCCCATTGGACAGCGTGTGTGCGTCACAAACCCTCCTGGTCAGTGTGTGTGTCACAAAACCCATTGGACAGCGTGTGTGTCACAAGCCCATTGGATAGAGTGTGTGTCACAAAAACCATTGGACAGCACGCGTGTCGCAAAAACCATTGGACAGTGTGTGTGTAACAAACCCAACTGGTCAGAGTGTGTGTCAGAAAACCCATGGGACAGTGTGTGTGTGTCACAAAAACCATTGGAAAGTGTGTTTGTCACAAACCCCATTGGAGAGCGTGTGTGCGTCACAAACTTATTGGACAGTGTTTGTGTCTCAAACCCCACTGGACAGCGTGTGTGTCACGAACCCTATTAGACAACGTGTGTGTCACAAAACCAATTGGACAGATTGTGTGTGTCACAAAACCCATTGGACAGATTGTGTGTGTCACAAACCCCATTGGACAGCGTGTGTGTCACAATCCCCATTGGACAGATTGTGTGTGTCACAAACCCCATTGGACAGCGTGTGTGTCACAATCCCCATTGGACAGATTGTGTGTGTCACAAACCCCTTTGGTCAACGTGTGTGTCATAATCCCCATTAAATAGCGTGTGTGTGTCACAATCCCCGTTGGATAGTGTGCGTGTCACAAAGCCCACTGGACAGAATATGTGTCACAAAACCCATTGCATAGCGTGTGTGTGTCACAAACCCTATTGGACAGTGTGTGTTACAAAACCCCCTGGACAGAGTGTGTGTCACAAGCCCCACTGGACAGAGTGTGTGTGTCACAAACCGCATTGGACAGCATGTGTGTCAGAAACCCCCGTGGGTACTGTGTGTATCACGAACGCCATTGGACAGTGTGTGTGTAACAACCCCCCCTGGACAGTGTGTGTGTCACAATCCCCAGTAGACAGCGTGTGTGTCACAAACCCCATTGGATAGTGTGTGTGTCACAAACCCCACTGGACAGAGTTTGTGTCTCAAACACCAATGGACAGTGTGTGTGTCACAAAACCCATTGGACAGAGTTTGTGTGTCACAATACCCATTGGACAGTGTGTGTGTCACAAATCCCATGGGACAGAGTTTGTGTCACAAACCCCATTGGACAGCGTGTGTGTCACAACCCCCATGTGACCGAGTGTGTGTGTCTCAAACCCCATTGGAGACCGTGTGTCTGACAAACCCCACTGGACAGTACGTGTGTCACAAAACCAATTGGACAGCATGCGTGTCACAAACACCATTGTACAGCGTGTGTATGTCACAATCCTCATTGCACTGTGAGTGTGTCTTAAAACCATTTGACAGCGTGTGTGTCACAAACGCCATTGGACAGAGTGTGTGTGTGACAAACACCATTGGAGAGTGTCTGTGTCACAATCCCCATTGTACAGTGTGTTTGTGACAAACTCCATTGGACAGCGTGTGTGTGTCACAAACCCCATTGGACAGTGTGTGCATCACAAACTCCCCTGGACAGTTTGTTTGTCACAATCCCCATTGGACAGAGTGTGTGTGTCATAAACCCCTTTGGACAGCATGTGTGTCAGAAACCCCATTGGACACTGTGTGTCACAAATGCCATTGGACAGCGTGTGTGTCACAAACCCCATTGGACAGCCTGTGTGTATCACAAATGCCCCTGGTCAGTGTGTGTGTCACAATACCCATTGGACAGTGTGTGTGTGTCACAAACACGATTGGACAGTGTGTGTGTCACAAACCCAATTGGTCGGCGTGTGTGTCACAAACCCGTTGGGACAGCGTGTGTGTGTCACAAACCCCAATGGACAGCGTGTGACTGTCACAAACCCTCCTGTTCAGTGGGTGTGTCACAAACCCCATGGGACAGTGTGTGTATATCACAATCCCCATTGGACAGTGTCTGTGTCACAAACCCCAATGCACAGCGTGTGTGTCACAAACAACATTGGACAGAGTGTGTGTGTCACAATCCTCATTGCAAAGTGTGTGTGTCACAAAACCCATTTGACAACGTGTGTGTCACAAACACCATTGGACAGTGTGTGTGTCACAAAGACCATTTGACAGCGTGTGTGTCACAAACCCCATTGGAAAGTGTGTGTGTCACAACCCCATTGGATAGGATGTGTGTGTCACAAACCCTATTGGACAGTGTGTGTGTCACAAACTGCTTTGGACAGTGTGTGTGTCACAAGCCGTCATGGATATTGTGTGTGTCACAATCCCCATTGGTGAGCGTGTGGGTGACAAACCCCATTGGACAGTGTGCGTGTCACAAACCCCATTTGACAGCGTGTGCGTCACAAACCCCCTGGACAGTGTGTTTGTCACAAACCCCATTGGACAGAGTGTGTGTGTCACAATACCCATTGGACAGTGTGTGTGTGTCACAATACCCATTGGACAGCTTGTGTGTGTCACAAACCCCACTGGAAAGTCTGTGTTTCACAAACACTATTCGAGAGCGTGTGTGTCACAAACCCCTTTGTACTGCGTATGTGTCACAAGCACCATTGGACAGAGTGTGTGTGTCACAAACCCCTTTTTAAAGTGTATGTGTCACGAACCCCATTGGACAGTGTGTGTGTCACAAACCCCAGTGTACAGCGTGTTTGTCACAATCCCCATTGGATAGCGTGTGTGTCACAAACCCCATTTAACAGAGTGTGCGTGACAAACCACATTGGACAGCGTGTGTGTGCCACAATCCCCATTGGACAGTGTGTGTGTGTCAGAAACCCCACTGGACAGTGTGTGTTTAACAAACCTTCATGGACATTGTGTGTGTCACAATCCCCATTGGACAGTTTGTGTGTCACAAGCCCAATGGACAGCGTCTGTGTCACAATCCCCATTGAACAGTGGGCGTGTCACAAACCCCATTAGATAGCGTGTGCTGCACAAAACCCATTGGACTGAGTGTGTTTCACGATGCCTATTGGACAGATTGTGTGTGTCACGAAACCCATTGGACAGCGTCTGTGTCATAAACCCCAGTGGACAGCGTGTATGTGTCAAAATCCCAATTGGACAGTGTGTGTGTGTCACAAACACCATTGGACAGTGTGTGTGTCACAAACCCCATTGGACAGCGTGTGTGTCACAAGCCCAATGGACAGAGTGTGTGTCACAAAACCCATTGGACAGCATGCGTGTCAAAAACACCATTGGAGAATGTGTGTGTGTCAAAAACCCCATTGGACAGCGTGTGCGTGACAAACCCCCCTGGACAGTTTGTTTGTCACAAACCCCATTGGACAGAGTGTTTGTGTCATAAACCCCATTGGACACCATGTGTGTCAGAAACCCCATTGGACAGTGTGTGTCACAAATGCCATTGGACAGCGTGTGTGTCACAAACCCCTTTGGACAGCCTCTGTGTATCACAAACCCCCCTGGTCAGTGTGTGTGTCGCAATACGCATTGGACAGTGTGTGTGTGTCACAAACACGATTGGACAGTGTGTGTGTCACAAATCCCATTGGACAGCGTATGTGTGTCACAAACCCTCCTGGTCAGTGTGTGTGATACAAACCCCATTGAACAGCATGCGTGTCACAAACACCATTGGACAGTGTGTGTGCAACAAACCCAATTGGTCGGGGTGTGTGTCACAAAGCCCATGGGACAGTGTGTGTGTCACAAACCCCAATGGACAGCGTGTGTGTGTCACTAACCCTCCTGTTCAGTGTGTGTGTCACAAACCCCATGGGACAGCGTGTGTATATCACAATCCCCATTGGACAGCGTCTGTGTCACAAACCCCAATGAACAGCGTGTGTGTCACAAACAACATTGGACAGAGTGTGTGTGTCACAATCCCCATTGGACAGTGTGTGTGTCACAAGAACCATTGGACAGAGTGTGTGTGTCAAAAACTCCATTGGACAGAGTTTGTCATAAACAGCATTGGACAACGTGTGTGTTTCACAATCCCCATTGGACAGTGTGTGTGTGTCACAAACCCCATTGGACAGCGTGTGCATCACAAACCCCATTGGAATGTGTGTGCCTCACAAACCCCATTGGACAGTGTGTGTGTGTCACAAACCCTATTGGATAGTGTGTATGTCACAACTCCCATTGGACAGCGTCTGTGTCACAAACAACCTTGGATAGCGTGTGTGTGTCACAAACCCCACTGGACAGCGTGTTTGTCACGAAGAGCATTGGACAGCGTGTGTGTGACAAGACCCATTGGACAGAGTGTGTGTTTCACAAACCCCATTCTACAGCGTGTGTGTCACAAAACCCAGTGGACAGAGTTTCTGTGTCATAATCCCCATTGGACAGCGTGTGTTTCACAAACACCATTGGACAGCATGCGTGTCACAAACACTATTGGAGAATGTGTGTGTGTCAAAAACCCCATTGGACAGCGTGTGTGTGTCACAACCCCCATTGCACTGTGTGATTGTGTGACAAACACCATTGGACAGAGTTTGTGACACAAACTCCATTGGACAGAGTGTGTGTCACGAACCCCATTGGACGGTGTGTGTGTGTCAGAAACGCCATTGGATAGTGCGTGTGTCACTAAACCGATTGGATAGCGTGTGTATCACAAAGCCCATTAGAAAGTGTTTGTTTCAGAAACCCCATTGGATAGCGTGTGTGTGTCACTAACCCTATTGGACACTGTGTGTGTGTCACAAACCCCATTGGAAAGAGTGTGTGTCACAAACCACATTACAAAATGTGTATGTCACAAATCCCATTGGAAAGCGTGTGTGTCACAAACCCCATTGGACAGTGTGTGTGTCACAAACCCCACTGCACGGCGTGGGTGTCAAAAACCCCATTGGACAGATTGTGTGTTTCACAAACCACATTGAACAGTGTGTGTATCACAAGAACCATTGGACAGATTGTGTGTGTCACAAACACCATTGAACAGTGTGTGTGTCATAAACCGCATTGGATAGCGTGTGTGTGTCACAATACCCATTGGACAGCGTGTGTGTGTGTGTCACAAACCCCATTGGACAGCGTGTGTTTCACAAACACCATTGGACAGCATGCGTGTCACAAACACTATTGGAGAATGTGTGTGTGTCAAAAACCCCATTGGACAGCGTGTGTGTGTCACAACCCCCATTGCACTGTGTGATTGTGTGACAAACACCATTGGACAGAGTTTGTGACACAAACTCCTTTGGACAGAGTGTGTGTCACGAACCCCATTGGACGGTGTGTGTGTGTCAGAAACGCCATTGGATAGTGCGTGTGTCACTAAACCGATTGGATAGCGTGTGTATCACAAAGCCCATTAGAAAGTGTTTGTTTCAGAAACCCCATTGGATAGCGTGTGTGTGTCACTAACCCTATTGGACACTGTGTGTGTGTCACAAACCCCATTGGAAAGAGTGTGTGTCACAAACCACATTACAAAATGTGTATGTCACAAATCCCATTGGAAAGCGTGTGTGTCACAAACCCCATTGGACAGTGTGTGTGTCACAAACCCCACTGCACGGCGTGGGTGTCAAAAACCCCATTGGACAGATTGTGTGTTTCACAAACCACATTGAACAGTGTGTGTATCACAAGAACCATTGGACAGATTGTGTGTGTCACAAACACCATTGAACAGTGTGTGTGTCATAAACCGCATTGGATAGCGTGTGTGTGTCACAATACCCATTGGACAGCGTGTGTGTGTGTGTCACAAACCCCATTGGACAGCGTGTGCGTCACAAACCCCATTGGAATGTGTGTGCGTCACAAAACCCATTGGACAGTGTGTGTGTGTCACAAACCCTATTGGAAAGGGTGTGTGTCAAAAACACCATTGGACAGAGTGGGGGTCACAAACCCCCATGGACAGTGCTTGTGTCACGAAACCCATAGGACAGCATGCGTGTCACAAACAACATTGGACAGCCTGTGTTTGTCACAAGAACCATTGGACAGAGTGTGTGTGTCACAAACCCCATTGGACAGCGTGTGTGTGTCACAAACCCCATGGGACAGTGTGTGTGTCACAAACCCCATTGGACACTGTGTGCATCACAAACCCCCCTGGACAGTTTGTTTGTCACAAACCCCATTGGACAGAGTGTGTGTGTCATAAACCCCATTGGACAGCATGTGTGTCAGAAACCCCATTGGACAGTGTGTGTCACAAATGCCATTGGACAGCGTGTGTGTCACAAACCCCATTGGACAGCTGTGTGTATCACAAACCCCCCTGGTCAGTGTGTGTGTCACAATACCCATTGGACAGTGTGTGTGTGTCACAAACACGATTGGACAGTGTGTGTGTCACAAACCCAATTGGTCGGCGTGTGTGTCACAAACCCCTTGGGACAGCGTGTGTGTGTCACAAACCCTCCTGTTTAGTGTGTGTGTCACAAACCCCATGGGACAGTGTGTGTATATCACAATCCCCATTGGACAGTGTCTGTGTCACAAACCCCAATGCACAGCGTGTGTGTCACAAACAACATTGGACAGAGTGTGTGTGTCACAATCCTCATTGCAAAGTGTGTGTGTCACAAAACCCATTTGACAACGTGTGTGTCACAAACGCCATTGGACAGTGTGTGTGTCACAAAGACCATTTGACAGCGTGTGTGTCACAAACCCCATTGGAAAGTGTGTGTGTCACAACCCCATTGGATAGGATGTGTGTGTCACAAACCCTATTGGACAGTGTGTGTTTCACAAACTGCTTTGGACAGTGTGTGTGTCACAAGCCGTCATGGACATTGTGTGTGTCACAATCCCCATTGGTGAGCGTGTGTGTGACAAACCCCATTGGACAGTGTGCGTGTCACAAACCCCATTTGACAGCGTGTGCGTCACAAACCCCCTGGACAGTGTGTTTGTCACAAACCCCATTGGACAGAGTGTGTGTGTCACAATACCCATTGGACAGTGTGTGTGTGTCACAATACCCATTGGACAGCTTGTGTGTGTCACAAACCCCACTGGAAAGTCTGTGTTTCACAAACAGTATTGGAGAGCGTGTGTGTCACAAACCCCTTTGTACTGCGTATGTGTCACAAGCACCATTGGACAGAGTGTGTGTGTCACAAACCCCTTTTTAAAGTGCATGTGTCACGAACCCCATTGGACAGTGTGTGTGTCACAAACCCCAGTGTACAGCGTGTTTGTCACAATCCCCATTGGACAGCGTGTGTGTCACAAACCCCATTTAACAGAGTGTGCGTGACAAACCACATTGGACAGCGTGTGTGTGCCACAATCCCCATTGGACAGTGTGTGTGTGTCAGAAACCCCACTGGACAGTGTGTGTTTCACAAACCTTCATGGACATTGTGTGTGTCACAATCCCCATTGGACAGTGTGTGTGTCACAAGCCCAATGGACAGCGTCTGTGTCACAATCCCCATTGAACAGTGGGCGTGTCACAAACCCCATTAGACAGCGTGTGCTGCACAAAACCCATTGGACTGAGTGTGTTTCACGATGCCTATTGGACAGATTGTGTGTGTCACAAAACCCATTGGACAGCGTCTGTGTCATAAACCCCAGTGGACAGCGTGTATGTGTCAAAATCCCAATTGGACAGTGTGTGTGTGTCACAAACACCATTGGACAGTGTGTGTGTCACAATACGCATTGGACAGTGTGTGTGTGTCACAAACACGATTGGACAGTGTGTGTGTCAAAAACCCCATTGGACAGCGTATGTGTGTCACAAACGCTCCTGGTCAGTGTGTGTGATACAAACCCCATTGAACAGCATGCGTGTCACGAACACCATTGGACAGTGTGTGTGCAACAAACCCAATTGGTCGGCGTGTGTGTCACAAACCCCATGGGACAGCGTGTGTATATCACAATCCCCATTGGACAGCGTCTGTGTCACAAACCCCAATGAACAGCGTGTGTGTCACAAACAACATTGGACAGAGTGTGTGTGTCACAAACCCCATTGGACAGTGTGTATGTCACAAGAACCATTGGACAGAGTGTGTGTGTCACAAACACCATTGGACAGCGTGTGTGTCAAAAACCCCATTGGAAAGTGTGTGTGTCACAAGCCCCATTGGACAGTGTGTGTGTGTCACAAACTCCATTGGAAAGTTTGTGTGTCACAATCCCCATCAGAAAGTGTGCGTGTTCACAAACCCCTTTGGATAGCGTGTGTGTGTCAAAAACCCTATTGGATAGTGTGTATGTCACAACTCCCACTGGACAGCGTCTGTGTCACAAACAACATTGGATAGCGTGTGTGTGTCACAAACCCCACTGGACAGCGTGTTTGTCACGAAGAGCATTGGACAGCGTGTGTGTGACAAGACCCATTGGACAGAGTGTGTGTTTCACAAACCCCATTCTACAGCGTGTGTGTCACAAAACCCATTGGACAGAGTTTGTGTGTCACAATCCCCATTGGACAGCGTGTGTTTCACAAACACCATTGGACAGCATGCGTGTCACAAACACTATTGGAGAATGTGTGTGTGTCAAAAACCCCATTGGACAGCGTGTGTGTGTCACAACCCCCATTACACTGTGTGATTGTTTGACAAACACCATTGGACAGAGTGTGTGACACAAACTCCATTGGACAGAGTTTGTGTCACGAACCCCATTGGACAGTGTGTGTGTGTCAGAAACGCCATTGGATAGTGCGTGTGTCACTAAACCGATTGGATAGCGTGTGTATCACAAAGCCCATTAGAAAGTGTTTGTTTCAGAAACCCCATTGGATAGCGTGTGTGTGTCACTAACCCTATTGGATACTGTGTGTGTGTCACAAACCCCATTGGACAGAGTGTGTATCACAAAACCCATTGGAAAGAGTGTGTGTCACAAACCACATTACAAAATGTGTGTGTCACAAATCCCATTGGAAAGCGTGTGTTTCAGAAACCCCATTGGACAGTGTGTGTGTCACAAACCCCACTGGACAGCGTGGGTGTCAAAAACCCCATTGGACAGATTGTGTGTTTCACAAACCCCATTGGACAGTGTGTGTATCACAAGAACCATTGGACAGCGTGTGTGTGTCACAACCCCATTGGACAGCGTGTGCGTCACAAACCCCATTGGAATGTGTGTGCGTCACAAAACCCATTGGACAGTGTGTGTGTGTCACAAACCCTATTGGAAAGGGTGTGTGTCAAAAACACCATTGGACAGAGTGGGGGTCACAAACCCCCATGGACAGTGCTTGTGTCACGAAACCCTTAGGACAGCATGCGTGTCACAAACAACATTGGAAAGACTGTGTTTGTCACAAGAACCATTGTACAGAGTGTGTGTGTCACAAACCCCATTGGACAGCGTGTGTGTCACAAGAACCATTGGACAGAGTGTGTGTGTCACAAACACCATTGGACAGTGTGTGTGTCAGAAACCCCATTGGACAGTGTGTGCATCACAAACCCCCCTGGACAGTTTGTTTGTCACAAACCCCATTGGACATAGTGTGTGTGTCATAAACCCCATTGGACAGCATGTGTGTCAGAAACCCCATTGGACAGTGTGTGTCACAAATGCCATTGGACAGCATGTGTGTCACAAACCCCATTGGACAGCCTGTGTGTATCACAAATGCCCCTGGTCAGTGTGTGAGTCACAATACCCATTGGACAGTGTGCGTGTGTCACAAACACGATTGGACAGTGTGTGTGTCACAAACCCCATTGGACAGCGTATGTGTGTCACAAACCCTCCTGGTCAGTGTGTGTGTCACAATACCCATTGGACAGTGTGTGTGTGTCACAAACACCATTGGACAGTGTGTGTGCAACAAACCCAATTGGTCGGCGTGTGTGTCACAAACCCCATGGGACAGCGTGTGTGTGTCACAAATCCCAATGGACAGCGTGTGAGTGTCACAAACCCTCCTGTTCAGTGTGTGTGTCACAAACCCCATGGGACAGTGTGTGTATATCACAATCCCCATTGGACAGTGTCTGTGTCACAAACCCCAATGCACAGCGTGTGTGTCACAAACAACATTGGACAGAGTGGGGGTCAGAAACCCCCATGGACAGTGCGTCTGTGACAAAACCCATTGGACAGCATGCGTGTCACAAACACCATTTGACAGCCTGTGTGTGTCACAATCCTCATTGCACAGTGTGTGTGTCACAAAACCCATTTGACAACGTGTGTGTCACAAACGCCATTGGACAGTGTGTGTGTCACAAACCCCATTTGAAAGCGTGTGTGTCACAAACACCATTGGACAGTGTGTGTGTCACAAACCCCATTTGAAAGCGTGTGTGTCACAAACCCCATTGGACAGCGTGTGTGTGTCACAAACCCTCCTGGTCAGTGTGTGTGTCACAAACCCCATTGGACAGAATGGGGGTTGAAACCCCCATGGACAGTGCGTGTGTCACAAAACCCATTGGACAGCATGCGTGTTCACAAACACCATCGGACAGCCTGTGTGTGTCACAATTCTCATTGCATACTGTGTGTGTCACAAAACCCATTTGACAACCTGTGTGTCACAAACGCCATTGGAGAGTGTGTTTGTGACAAACACCATTGGACAGCGTATGTGTCACAAGAACCATTGGACAGAGTGTGTGTCTCACACACACCATTGGACAGCGTGTGTGTCATAAATTCCATTGGACAGCGTGTGTTTGTCACAATACCCATTGGACAGTGTGTGTGTGTCACAAACCCAATTGGAAAGTTAGTGTTTCACAAACACTATTGGACAGCGTGTGTGTCACAACCCATTGGACAGAGTGTGTGTGTCTCAAAACCCACTGGACAGCGTGTGTGTCACGAACCCCTTTGGACAGCGTGTGTGTCACAAACACCATTGGACAGAGTGTGTGTGTCACAAACCCCTTTGGAAAGTGTATGTGTCACAAATCCCATTGGATAGCGTGTGTATGTCATAATCCCCATTGGACAGCATCTGTGTCACAAACCCCATGGGACAGCGTGTGTGTGTCACAACACCCATTGGGCAGTGTGTGTGTCACAAAACCCATTGGACAGCGTGTGTGTCACAAACCCCATTGGAAAGTGTGCGTGTCAAAAAACCCATTGGATAGCGTGTGTATGTCACAATCCCCATTGGACAGCATCTGTGTCACAAACACCATGGGACAGCGTGTGTGTGTCACAATACCCATTGGACAGTGTGTGTGTGTCACAAACACCATAGGAAAGTGTGCGTGACACAAACACCATTGTATAGCATGTAGCGTGACAGAAACACCATTGTATAGCATGTAGCATGTCACAAACCCTATTGGACAGTGTGTGTGTAACAAAAAACATTGGTCAGTGTGTGTGTGTCCACAAACCCCATTGGACAGAGTGTGTGTCACAAACCACATTGGACAGAGTGTGTGTCACAAACCCCGTTGGACAGCATCCGTGTCACAAACACCATTGGACAGCGTGTGTGTGTCACAATCCCCATTGGACAGCGTGTGTTTCACAAACACCATTGGACAGCATGCGTGTCACAAACAGCATTGGAGAATGTGTGTGTGTCAAAAACCCCATTGGACAGCGTGTTTCTGTCACAACCCCCATTGCACTGTGTGATTGTGTGACAAACACCATTGGATAGAGTGTGTGACACAAACTCCATTGGACAGATTGTGTGTCACGAACGCCATTGGACAGTGTGTGTGTGTCACAAATTCCATTGGACAGAGCGTATGTCAGAAAACCGATCGGATAGCGTGTGTATCACAAACCCCATTAGAAAGTGTGTGTTTCAGAAAAACCATTGGATAGCGTGTGTGTGTCACAAACCCTATTGGACAGTGTGTGTGTCACAAAGCTCACTGGATAGAGTGTGCGTCACAAACCATATTAGAGAATGTGTGTGCCACAAATCCCATTGGAAAGTGTGTGTGTCACAAACCCCATTGGACAGTGTGTGTGTGTCACAAACCCCACTGGAAAGTGTGTGTGTCACAATCCCCATTATACAGTCTGTTTGTGACAAACCCCATTGGACAGTGTGTGTGTGTCACAAAGCCCTTTGGACAGCTTGTGCGTCACAAACCCCATTTGACAGTGTGTGTGTCACAAAACCCTTTGGATAGAGTGTGTGTCACAGACCACATTACAAAATGTGTGTGTCACAAATGCCATTGGAAAGCGTGTGTGTCACAAACCCTATTGGACAGTTTGTGTGTCACAAACCCCACTGGACAGCGTGTGTGTAAAAACCCCATGGACAGATTGTGTGTTTCACAAATCCCATTGGACAGTGTGTGTGTCACAAGAGCCATTGGACAGAGTGTGTGTGTCACAAACACCATTGGACAGCGTGTGCGTCACAAACCCCATTGGAATGTGTGTGCCTCACAAACCCCATTGGACAGTGTGTGTGTGTCACAAACCCCATTGGACAGTGTGTGTGTCACAAACCCTCCTCGACAGCGTCTGTGTCACAATCCCCATTGGACAATGTGCGTGTCACAAACCCCATTGGACAGTGTGTGTGTGTCACAAACACGATTGGACGGTGTGTGTGTCACAAACGCCATTGGACAGCGTATGTATGTCACAAACCCTATTGGAAAGGATGTGTGTCACAAACCCCATTGGACAGAGTGGGGGTCAGAAACCCCCATGGACAGTGCGTGTGTCACGAAACCCATTGGACAGCATGCGTGTCACAAACACCATTGGACAGTGTGTGTGTCACAAACCCCATTTGACAACGTGTGTGTCACAAACGCCATTGGACAGTGTGTGTGTCACAAACCCCATTTGACAGCGTGTGTGTCACAAACACCTTTGGACAGAGTGTGTGTCACAAACCCCATTGGACAGCGTGTGTGTGTCACAAACCCTCGTGGTCAGTGTGTGTGTCACAAACCCCATTGGACAGAGTGGGGGTCAGAAACCCCCATGGACAGTGCGTCTGTGACAAACCCATTGGACAGCATGCGTGTCACAAACACCATTTGACAGCCTGTGTGTGTCACAATCCTCATTGCACAGTGTGTGTGTCACAAAACCCATTTGACAACGTGTGTGTCACAAACGCCATTGGACAGTGTGTGTGTCACAAACCCCATTTGAAAGCGTGTGTGTCACAAACACCATTGGACAGTGTGTGTGTCACAAACCCCATTTGAAAGCGTGTGTGTCACAAACCCCATTGGACAGCGTGTGTGTGTCACAAACCCTCCTGGTCAGTGTGTGTGTCACAAACCCCATTGGACAGAATGGGGGTTGAAACCCCCATGGACAGTGCGTGTGTCACAAAACCCATTGGACAGCATGCGTGTTCACAAACACCATCGGACAGCCTGTGTGTGTCACAATCCTCATTGCACACTGTGTGTGTCACAAAACCCATTTGACAACCTGTGTGTCACAAACGCCATTGGAGAGTGTGTTTGTGACAAACACCATTGGACAGCGTATGTGTCACAAGAACCATTGGACAGAGTGTGTGTCTCACACACACCATTGGACAGCGTGTGTGTCATAAATTCCATTGGACAGCGTGTGTTTGTCACAATACCCATTGGACAGTGTGTGTGTGTCACAAACCCCATTGGAAAGTTAGTGTTTCACAAACACTATTGGACAGCGTGTGTGTCACAACCCATTGGACAGAGTGTGTGTGTCTCAAAACCCACTGGACAGCGTGTGTGTCACGAACCCCTTTGGACAGCGTGTGTGTCACAAACACCATTGGACAGAGTGTGTGTGTCACAAACCCCTTTGGAAAGTGTATGTGTCACAAATCCCATTGGATAGCGTGTGTATGTCATAATCCCCATTGGACAGCATCTGTGTCACAAACCCCATGGGACAGCGTGTGTGTGTCACAACACCCATTGGGCAGTGTGTGTGTCACAAAACCCATTGGACAGCGTGTGTGTCACAAACCCCATTGGAAAGTGTGCGTGTCAAAAAACCCATTGGATAGCGTGTGTATGTCACAATCCCCATTGGACAGCATCTGTGTCACAAACACCATGGGACAGCGTGTGTGTGTCACAATACCCATTGGACAGTGTGTGTGTGTCACAAACACCATAGGAAAGTGTGCGTGACACAAACACCATTGTATAGCATGTAGCGTGACAGAAACACCATTGTATAGCATGTAGCATGTCACAAACCCTATTGGACAGTGTGTGTGTAACAAAAAACATTGGTCAGTGTGTGTGTGTCCACAAACCCCATTGGACAGAGTGTGTGTCACAAACCACATTGGACAGAGTGTGTGTCACAAACCCCGTTGGACAGCATCCGTGTCACAAACACCATTGGACAGCGTGTGTGTGTCACAATCCCCATTGGACAGCGTGTGTTTCACAAACACCATTGGACAGCATGCGTGTCACAAACAGCATTGGAGAATGTGTGTGTGTCAAAAACCCCATTGGACAGCGTGTTTCTGTCACAACCCCCATTGCACTGTGTGATTGTGTGACAAACACCATTGGATAGAGTGTGTGACACAAACTCCATTGGACAGATTGTGTGTCACGAACGCCATTGGACAGTGTGTGTGTGTCACAAATTCCATTGGACAGAGCGTATGTCAGAAAACCGATAGGATAGGGTGTGTATCACAAACCCCATTAGAAAGTGTGTATTTCAGAAAAACCATTGGATAGCGTGTGTGTGTCACAAACCCTATTGGACAGTGTGTGTGTCACAAAGCTCACTGGATAGAGTGTGCGTCACAAACCATATTAGAGAATGTGTGTGCCACAAATCCCATTGGAAAGTGTGTGTGTCACAAACCCCATTGGACAGTGTGTGTGTGTCACAAACCCCACTGGAAGGTGTGTGTGTCACAATCCCCATTTGACAGTCTGTTTGTGACAAACCCCATTTGACAGTGTGTGTGTCACAAAACCCTTTGGATAGAGTGTGTGTCACAGACCACATTACAAAATGTGTGTGTCACAAATGCCATTGGAAAGCGTGTGTGTCACAAACCCTATTGGACAGTTTGTGTGTCACAAACCCAACTGGACAGCGTGTGTGTAAAAACCCCATGGACAGATTGTGTGTTTCACAAATCCCATTGGACAGTGTGTGTGTCACAAGAGCCATTGGACAGAGTGTGTGTGTCACAAACACCATTGGACAGCGTGTGCGTCACAAACCCCATTGGAATGTGTGTGCCTCACAAACCCCATTGGACAGTGTGTGTGTGTCACAAACCCCATTGGACAGTGTGTGTGTCACAAACCCTCCTCGACAGCGTCTGTGTCACAATCCCCATTGGACAATGTGCGTGTCACAAACCCCATTGGACAGTGTGTGTGTGTCACAAACACGATTGGACGGTGTGTGTGTCACAAACGCCATTGGACAGCGTATGTATGTCACAAACCCTATTGGAAAGGATGTGTGTCACAAACCCCATTGGACAGAGTGGGGGTCAGAAACCCCCATGGACAGTGCGTGTGTCACGAAACCCATTGGACAGCATGCGTGTCACAAACAACATCGGACAGCCTGTGTATGTCACAAGAAGCATTGGACAGAGTGTGTGTGTCACAAACCCCATTGGACAGCGTGTGTGTCACAAGAACCATTGGACAGCGTGTGTGTCATAAACCGTATTGGACAGTGTGTGTGTGTCACAAACCCCATTGGACAGAGTGTGCATCACAAACCCCCCTGGACAGTTTGTTTGTCACAAACCCAATTGAACAGAGTGTGTGTGTCATAAACCCCATTGGACAGCATGTTTGTCAGAAACCCCACTGGACAGTGTGAGTCACAAATGCCATTGGACAGCGTGTGTGTCACAAACCCCATTGGACAGCCTGTGTGTATCACAAACAACCATGGTCAGTGTGTGTGTCACAATACCCATTGGACAGTGTGTGTGTGTCACAAACACGATTGGACAGTGTGTGTGTCACAAACCCCACTGGACATCGTATGTGTGTCACAAACCCTCCTGGTCAGTGTGTGTGATACAAACCCCATTGTACAGCATGCGTTTCACAAACACCATTGGAGAGTGTGTGTTCAACAAACACAATTGGTCGGCGTGTGTGTCACAAACCCCATGGGACAGCGTGTGTGTGTCACAAACCCTCCTGTTCAGTGTGTGTGTCACAAACCCCATGGGACAGCGTGTGTATGTCACAATCCCCATTGGACAGCGTCTGTGTCACAAACCCCAATGCACAGCGTGTTTGTCACAAACAACTTTGGACACAGTGTGTGTGTCGCAATCCCCATTGGACAGTGTGTATGTCACAAGAAGCATTGAACAGAGTGTGTGTGCCAAAAACTCGATTGGACAGAGTGTGTGTCATAAACCGCATTGGACAGTGTGTGTGTTTCACAATACCCATTGGACAGTGTGTGTGTGTCACAAACCCCATTGGACAGCGTGTGCGTCACAAACCCCATTGGAATGTGTGTGCCTCACAAACCCCATTGGACAGTGTGTGTGTGTCACAAACCCCATTGGAGAGAGTGGAGGTCAGAAACCCCATTGGTCAGAGTGGGGGTCAGAAACCCCCATGGACAGTGCGTGTGTGACAAAACCCATTGGACAGCATGCGTGTCACAAACACCATTGGACAGTGTGTGTGTCACAAACCCCATTTGACAACGTGTGTGTCACAAACGCCATTGGACAGTGTGTGTGTCACAAACCCCATTTGACAGCGTGTGTGTCACAAACACCTTTGGACAGAGTGTGTGTCACAAACCCCATTGGACAGCGTGTGTGTGTCACAAACCCTCGTGGTCAGTGTGTGTGTCACAAACCCCATTGGACAGAGTGGGGGTCAGAAACCCCCATGGACAGTGCGTGTGTCACAAAACCCTTTGGACAGCATGCGTGTCACAAACACCATCGGACAGCCTGTGTGTGTCACAACTTTCATTGCATACTGTGTGTGTCACTATCGAGGGTTAAGATTGCGGGGTGATAATAAAACCCTGGCAGATGTATTGTTAACCCCCTCTTCCCCCCACACACTTCCCCCTCCCTCTTCCCCCTTTTCACTAAGGAGAGGCGATTGGAAGGAAAAGAAGCACAGAGTGAAGAGAGTTGGAAAAAAATTAAAGATGTTTTACTAATGCTACTAATAAGAATAGAGAAAATAATACAAAATATACAAAACCAATCCTGAAAGTCTCAGCAACTGCAGAGCCGGCACCCAAAGTCCTGGATTAGACTCTGCAGCCAATCGGAGCTGGATTCAGTCTCTCACTAGGCCTCAGTTCTCAGGGACGACTAGCAAGGTCCTCTTCTAATGTCGGCCATAAGCAGAAGGGAAAAGGGAAAAACACCCGAGATCCTCGTGATCTCCCACTTTTATATGAAGTATTCACGTGAATGGAATGTTATACACAGTTGGTCAGTTTCTTGTTCACTTGTTTCTCGTCGCCCCACTCGCGAGATGTCCATCTGTGCTTATCATTAAGTTTGCATTCCATTGATAGGTTTACCAAAACATGTGTCTGGTGCTCCAGGAAAATGCAGTTAATATGAAGGCTTTAGCTGACAGGAAAAATTCACTGAAAGAGAAACTTGTTTTTACCAAAACCAGGACATTCCACCCCTTATAATATGCCATTCACTGAATGCTTATACCTTATCAATACAATCTATCAATACAATCTAATTAATCACTACTACTATATATATATACATATGTACATATATACACAGGAGTAATTAATCAGTGGACCATCCTTTAAAAAGTTCATTAAGTTCATTTTGTCACGACAGTCTCCCAGGGCAGGAAAAAAATAGTACAAGTACATCTCATGACCACTCTTTGTGGGTTAAAGATATCAACGTCGAAGAAGTTGTCAGGCGCCACTCGAAGAAGCTAGCTCTGGCTTCATCATCACTGTTTTGATCTGAAAAACACTTATTAAACACTGTTAGCATGGCAATTCACATTATGCAGTTCAGTATTGCATATTTTCACCTAAACTCAAATCCCCTTGAGGTACACACCGAACTTCTCCATCCTTAAGTATCACCCACCAGGTGCTACCAGGTCCCTGGGCAAAAACAATCCCACGAATGGGCTTGCCTTTGCCTGAGGCAGGAGTAACCCAGACTGCCTTTCCTAACATGTTTTTCATGTGTACTACAGGGACTTTATCTCCTACAGTCTGTAGAATTTCTGATTGGGCAGGCCCGGCTCGATTGGTTGATCCCCTGGTGTTGACCAACCAAGTGGCTTTTGCTAAATGTGAATCCCAGTTTTTAAAGGTTCCACCACCAAATGCCTTTAGTGTAGTTTTTAGCAAACCATTGTACCTTTCAATTTTCCCAGAGGCTGGTGCATGATATGGAATATGATATACCCACTCAATACCATGTTCTTTGGCCCAATTGTCTATAAGACTGTTTTTGAAATGAGTACCGTTGTCTGATTCAATTCTTTCTGGCATACCGTGTCGCCAAAGGACTTGCTTTTCAAGGCCCAAGATAGTATTTCGGGCTGTAGCATGAGGTACGGCATATGTTTCCAACCATCCAGTGGTTGCTTCCACCATTGTAAGTACATAACGCTTACCTTGACGTGTTTGTGGAAGTGTAATATAATCAATCTGCCAAGCTTCTCCATACTTATACTTTAACCATCGCCCCCCATACCATATAGGCTTTAACCGTTTTGCTTGTTTGATTTCGGCGCAAGTCTCACATTCATGAATAACCTGTGAAATAGTGTCCATAGTTAAATCCACCCCTCGATCGCTAGCCCATTTATACGTTGCATCTCTACCTTGATGCCCTGAAGCATCATGAGCCCACCGAGCTAGGAAAAGTTCACCTTTATGTTGCCAGTCCAAGTCCACCTCAGCTACTTTAATCTTAGCAGCTTGATCTGCTTGTTGGTTGTTTAGATGTTCCTCGGTGGCTCGACTTTTAGGCACATGAGCATCTACATGCCGAACTTTCACAGGCAGGCTCTCTAGCCGAGCAGCAATGTCTTGCCACAGTGTGGCAGCCCAAATGGGTTTACCTCTGCGCTGCCAGTTGCTTTTCTTCCATTGCTGTAGCCACCCCCACAAGGCATTTGCTACCATCCATGAGTCAGTATAGAGATAAAGTATTGGCCACTTCTCTCATTCAGCAATGTCCAAAGCCAGCTGGATGGCTTTCACTTCTGCAAATTGACTAGATTCACCTTGTCCTTCAGTGGCTTCTGTAACTTGTCGTGTGGGACTCCACACAGCAGCTTTCCACCTTCGATGTTTTCCTACAAGACGACAGGATCCATCTGTGAACAGTGCATACTGCTTATCAGTCTCTGAAAGAGTATTATACGGTGGTGCTTCTTCAGCACGTTTTACTTCCTCCTCATCTGGGGACATCCCAAAGTCTTTGCTTTCTGGCCAGTCTGTAATCACTTCTAAGATCCCTGGGCGATTGGGATTTCCAATTCGAGCTCGTTGCGTGATCGATGTAATCCATTTACTCCACGTAACTTCGGTTGCATGATGTGGAGAGGGAACCGTCCCTTTGAACATCCAACTCAGCACTGGCAGTCGAGGTGCTAGGAGGAGCTGTGCTTCAGTACCGATCACTTCTGAAGCAGCTCGAACTCCTTCATATGCTGCTAGTATCTCTTTTTCAGTTGGAGTATAGTTGGCCTCAGATCCTTTGTATCCTCGACTCCAAAAACCTAAGGGTCGACCTCGGGTTTCTCCTGGTGCTTTCTGCCAGAGGCTCCAGGTAAGTCCATTATCTCCGGCTGCAGTGTAGAGCACATTTTTAACATCTAGTCCAGTCCGAACTCGTCCAAGGGCCACCGCATGAGTTATCTCACACTTAATTTGTTCAAAGGCTTGTCGTTGTTCAGGGCCCCACTCAAATTGGTTCTTTTTACGAGTCACTCGATAGAGAGGGCTCACAATCTGGCTGTAGTCAGGAATATGCATTCTCCAAAAACCTACAATGCCCAAGAAAGTCTGTGTCTCCTTTTTATTAGTAGGTGGAGACATTGCTGCAATTTTGTTGATCACATCCATTGGGATCTGACGACGGCCATCTTGCCATTTTATTCCTAAAAACTGTATCTCTCGTGCAGGTCCCTTGACCTTGCTTCGTTTTATGGCAAAACCAGCATCCAAAAGAATCTGAATTATTCTCTCACCTTTCTCGAAGACTTCTTTCGCTGTGTCGCCCCATACGATGATGTCATCAATATATTGCAAGTGTTCTGGAGCTTTACCTTGCTCCAGCGTGGTCTGGATCAGTCCATGGCAGATGGTAGGACTGTGTTTCCACCCCTGGGGCAAGCGATTCCACGTGTACTGGATGCTTCTCCAGGTGAAAGCAAACTGCGGCCTGCACTCTGCTGCTACAGGAATAGAGAAAAATGCATTAGCAATGTCAATTGTAGCATACCACTTAGCTGCCTTTGACTCCAGTTCAAATTGCAGTTCTAGCATGTCAGGCACAGCAGCACTCAGTGGTGGTGTAACTTCATTCAGGCCACGATAGTCTACAGTTAGTCTCCACTCATCACTAGACTTACGCACTGGCCAGATTGGGCTGTTAAAAGGTGAGCGAGTCTTACTGATCACACCCTGGCTTTCCAATTGACGGATCAATTTCTGGATTGGAATCAAAGAGTCTCGGTTGGTGCGATATTGCCGGCGATGCACTGTTGTGGTAGCAATTGGCACCTGCTGATCGTCAACCATCAGCAGTCCTACAACAAAAGGGTCATCTGAAAGACCAGGCAAATCAGACAGCTGTTCAATTTTCTCAGTGTCCACAGCTGCTATACCAAATGCCCACCTATACCCTTTTGGGTCCTTAAAATACCCTCTCCTGAGGTAGTCTATGCCAAGGATGCACGGAGCATCTGGACCAGTCACAATGGGATGCTTTTGCCAGTTTTTTCCAGTTAGGCTCATTTCAGCCTCTACAACAGTCAGTTCCTGGGATCCCCCAGTCACTCCAACAATATTGATGGATTGCGTTCCTTTATAATTGGAAGGAATTATTGTGCACTGTGCACCAGTGTCCACTAAAGCTTTGTACTCCTGGGGGTGTGTTGTACCAGGCCATCGTATTTGTACAGTCCAATAAACTCTGTTATCCCTTTCCTCCACCTGGTTGGAGGCAGGGCACCTCTAATTTCTGGTTTGCACAGTCTCTGGGTGTGAATTAGAGGTTCCTTCAAGAGCATCAGAATCTCTTCTGCTCCTTTTGTAAACTGGAGCAGCCACCTTCCTAGCAGTTTTTCCTTTTAGCTCACGTACTCGTTCCTGAAGTTCTGAGGTAGGTCTTCCATGCCACTTATTCATGTTTTCTCCCTGCTCATGTAGGAAGAACCACAGTGAACCTCTTTTTGTGGGCTGCCTCTGTCCTCTCTCTCGAGATTGGAAACGCCTTTTCCTAATAGCTGAAACATAGGTTTGTGCAGGTCGTGAATGGTATGTGTTTTCTCTGAGTTCTTTGATTTCTTGCAACAGCTTTTCAAACCGGTCATCAGATTTTTCACACAGTTTCTCTACAGCAGAGACACAAGCCTGTAGAGAACCAGCAAGGCTGTCCTCAAAGTTTCAAAGCTGCTCAATCACTTCATTAATCTCTTGTTGACCTCTAGCTGACCAGACCATTCCTGCCAATGACCTAGCATATGCAGGGGGTGCACTTTGTACAAATCTGCGCCACAGAGATCGTGTACAATTGATTTTATCTGGGTCTGTCCCCTCTTGGTTGTCTGATCCAAAATAGATGATCTCTCGCACAGCTAATTCTCTCAGGAACTGAATACCTCTCTCCATAGTATTCCATTTCCCTAACTTGGAT
The DNA here is from genome assembly GCF_036013475.1 of Columba livia. NCBI lineage: Eukaryota > Metazoa > Chordata > Aves > Columbiformes > Columbidae > Columba > Columba livia. The sequence goes on along the minus strand of NW_027043042.1, from coordinate 741,693 downwards.
ATACAATCTTCCTTGTAGGGAAATCTTACTTTCATAGCTGCCAGGAGTCGGGTCCAGAGACTAGTGGCATTAGACTCTCTTGAAATTGCCCTATCAATGGTGGAATCTTTTGACAGAGATCCCAGCTGCCTGGCTTCACCACCTTCCAATTCAATTGTTTCTGCCCCATTGTCCCAGCATCGGAGCAGCCAGGTTAAAATATTCTCGCCTTCACGACGACTAAAGTCTTTTCGCAGATCTCTCAGCTCACCTGGAGAAAAGGACCGAGTAGTGGTCACTTCATCTCCTCCCTGTCCTGATGATGCCCCTTGGGTTGATGTTGGCCCTGTGCCATCATCTGCTGCATGAGTAGTCTTTCTAGTGACTTTCTTACAACCAGCAACTGATGCTGATATGGGTTCACCATCATTTGATTTATTTCCAGAGTCTGAATGACTGTCACAGTGGTTACAGCAGCAACAGTGCCCAGTGTGTGAAGAAGGGGGGGCTGCCTTGTTAGCCTTTGAGGCTGGAGAAGTAACGTTATCTGCAGCGACCTTGGCAGAGGAACTCTGCGGAGGAGCTGTAGCTTCAGCCTGCGAAGCCGCCGTTGGGGGGGCAGTGGCTGCAGCGGCAGCTTTGGCTGTTTTGCTCTTTCTCGAGCGGCTCGGAGTGCTTTTTGCTAAAGCTTCCGAAGACGCACCGCAAATCTCAGGACAACAAAGAGACGCAAACCTCCTGTTGAACGCCATTTCTCTTAACAGAAGCACAAACTGGCACACATTCAGCAAACCAGATAACACCATCACAGTTCTATCAAAACTCCAAGGATATTCAAAGTTCTCTAAAACATTTGTGAACTGTCCTAGCGAAAAAACGGAAGTATTGTTAGTCAGCCTTTCTAAAGATTCACTCGACCAATTAGCAAACACAGAGCCGTACTGCTCTTTAATCTCTCCTGGAGGCTTTTCAAGGTAAAGCAGAAGCGAGTAGAAATTCATTAGCGGCTGCAGTATAATGAAATAAACCAGTGACAAACCACACAGTATCATCATGACCATTGTCCAGTTCCTTGTTGTTATATAATGAATACTTTGATTTAAAAAGAAAGCCCAACACAGATATGGAATCAGTGAGCACAATGTAGAAAATAACTGATACAACTTATGCCATAACATCTTTAAATCAGTGTAATTCACTTTGCCTTAATACAACTAAATAATATCCAAAGCAAACGGACGCGTGAGTATCACAACTCTATGAGTTGGCACCGTGCCAAGAAAACTGAAAGGTACGTCAGAGCAATAGGAAAGCCAAAAAATCTTCAAATTTACCCCTTTCTCTTTGCCCCACGTTGGGCACCAATTATCTGTCGAGGGTTAAGATTGCGGGGTGACAATAAAACCCTGGCAGATGTATTGTTAACCCCCTCTTCCCCCCACACACTTCCCCCTCCCTCTTCCCCCTTTTCACTAAGGAGAGGCGATTGGAAGGAAAAGAAGCACAGAGTGAAGAGAGTTGGAAAAAAATTAAAGATGTTTTACTAATGCTACTAATAAGAATAGAGAAAATAATACAAAATATACAAAACCAATCTTGAAAGTCTCAGCAACTGCAGAGCCGGCACCCAAAGTCCTGGATTAGACTCTGCAGCCAATCGGAGCTGGATTCAGTCTCTCACTAGACCTCAGTTCTCAGGGACGACTAGCAAGGTCCTCTTCTAATGTCGGCCATAAGCAGAAAGGAAAAGGGAAAAACACCCGAGATCCTCGTGATCTCCCACTTTTATATGAAGTATTCACGTGAATGGAATGTTATACACAGTTGGTCAGTTTCTTGCTCACTTGTTTCTCGTCGCCCCTCTCGCGAGATGTCCAACTGTGCTTATCATTAAGTTTGCATTCCATTGATAGGTTTACCAAAACATGTGTCTGGTGCTCCAGGAAAATGCAGTTAATATGAAGGCTTTAGCTGACAGGAAAAATTAACTGAAAGAGAAACTTGTTTTTACCAAAACCAGGACAGTCACAAAACCCATTTGACAACGTGTGTGTCACAAATGCCATTGGACAGAGTGTGTTTGTGACAAACACCATTGGACAGCTTATGTGTCACAAGAACCATTATACAGAGTGTGTGTCTCACACACACCATTGGACAGCGTGTGTGTCATAAACCCCATTGGACAGCGTGTGTGTGTAACAATACCCATTGGACAGTGTGTGTGTGTCACAAACCCCATTGAAATGTGAGTGTTTCACAAGGACTACTGGACAGCGTGTGTGTCACAACCCATTGGACAGAGTGTGTGTGTCACAAAACCCACTGGACAGCGTGTGTGTCATGAACCCCTTTGGACAGCGTGTGTGTCACAAGCAATATTGGACAGAGTGTGTGTGTCACAAACCTCTTTGGGAAGTGTATGTGTCACAAATCTCATTGGATAGCGTGTGTGTGTCACAAACCCCATGGGACACCGTGTACGTGTCAAAAACCCCACTGCACAGAGTGTGTGTCACGAACCCCATTGGACAGCGTGTATGTGTCACAATCCCCATGGGACAGCGTGTGTGTCACAAACGCCATTGGACAGTGTGTGTGTCACAAACCCCACTGGACAGAGTGTGTGTCACGAACCCCATTGGACAGCATGCGTGTCACAAACACCATTGGACAGTGTGTGTGTAACAAACCCAATTTGTCGGTCTTTGTGTCTCAAACCCCATGGGACAGCGTGTGTCTGTCACAAACCCCATTGGAAAGTGTGTGTGTCACAAACCCCATTGGAAAATGTGCGTGTCACAAACCCCATTGTATAGTGTGTGTATGTCACAAACCCCATGGGACAGCGTGTGTGTCTCAAACCCCACTGGACATAGTGTGTGTCACGAACCCCATTGGACAGTGTGTGTGTCACAAGCCCATTGGACAGAGTGTGTGTGTCACAAACCTCATTGTACAGTGTGTTTGTCACAATCCCCATTGGACAGCGTGTGTGTCACAAATGCCATTGGACAGAGTGTATGTGACAAACCCCATTGGACAGCGTGTGTGTGTCACAATCCCCATTGGACAGTGTGTGTGTGTCACAAACCCCATTGCACAGTGTGTGTGTCACAAACCGTCATGGACACTGCGTGTGTCACAATCCCCATTGGTGACCGTGTGTGTCACAAACCCCATTGGACAGTGTGTGTGTCACAAACTCCATTGGACAGCGAGTGCGTCACAAAACCCCCTGGACAGTGTGTTTGTCACAAACCCCATTGGACAGAATGTGGGTCAAAAACCCCATTGGACAGCCTGTGTGTGTCACAAAAGCCCCGGTCAGTGTGTGTGTCACAAACCCCATTTAACAGCCTGTGTGTCACAAACACCATTGGACAGTGTTTGTGTCACAAACCCCATTGGACAGCGTGTGTGTGTCACAAACCCTCCTGGTCACTGTGCGTGTCACAAACCCCATTGGACTGCATGGGTGTCACAAACAATATTGGACAGTGTGTGTGCAACAAACCAAATTGGTCGGCGTGTGTGTCACAAACCCCATTTTAAAGTGTGGGTGTCACAAACCCCATTGGAAAATGTGCGTGTCACAAACCCCATTGTATAGTGTGTGTCTGTCATAATCCCCATTGGACAGTGTCTGTGTCACAAACCCCATGGGACAGCGTGTGTATGTCACAGTCACCATTGAACAGCGTCTGTGTCAGAAACCCCAATGCACAGCGTGCGTGTCACAAACACCATGGGACAGCCTGTGTGTGTCACAAACGCCGCTGGTCAGTGTGTGTGTCACAAACCCCATTGGACAGCGTGTGTGTCACAAACACCATTGGACAGTGTGTGTGTCACAAACCCCATTGGACAGCGTGTGTGTCACAAGCCCATTGGAGAGAGTGTTTGTCACAAAACCCATTGGAAATTGTCCGTGTCACAAACCCCATTGGATAGCTTGTGTATGGCACAATCCCCATTGGACAGCGTCTGTGTCACAAACACCATGGGACAGCGTGTGTATTTCACAATCCCCATTGGAGAGCGTCTGTGTCACAAACCCCATTGGACAGTGTGTGTGTCACAAACCCTCCTGGACAGCGTCTGTGTCACAATACCCATTGGACAGTGTGCGTGTCACAAAGCCCATTGGACAGCGTGTGCGTCACAAACCGCCCTGGACAGTGTGTTTGTCACAAACCCCATTGGACAGTGTGTGTGTGTCATAAACCCCATTGGACAGCATGTGTGTCACAATCCCCATTAGACAACGTGTGTCTCGGAAACCCCATTGGACAGTGTGTGTCACAAACCCATTGGACAGTGTGTGTGTCAAAAAGCCCATTGGACAGCCTGTGTGTGTCACAAACCCCCCAGGTCAGTGTGTGTGTTACAAACCCCATTTGACAGCGTGTGTGTCACAAACACCATTGGACAGTGTGTGTGTCACAAACCCCATTGGACAGTGTGTGTGACACAAGCCCAATGGACAGAGTGTGTGTCACAAAACCCATTGGACAGCATGCGTGTCACAAACACCATTAGACAGTGTTTGTAGCAAACCCAGTTGGTCGGCGTGTGCGTCACAAACCCCATTGGAAAGTGTGTGTGTCACAAACCCCATTGGAAAGTGTGTGTGTCACAAACCCCATCGGACAGTGTGTGTGTCACAAGCCCATTGGACAGAGTGTGTGTGTCACAAACCCCTCTGGACAGAGTGTGTGTCTACAAACGCCATTGGAAAGAGTGTGTGTGACAAAACCCATTGGACTGCATGTGTGTCACAATCCCCATTGGACAGCGTGTGTGTCAGAAACCCCTTTGGACAGTGTGTGTCACAAACCCAACTGGCCAGAGTCTGCGTCACAAACCCCATTTGACAGCGTGTGTGTCACAAACACCATTGATCAGTGTGTGTGTCACAAACTCCATTGAACAGCGTGTGCGCGTCATAAACTCCCCTGGTCAGAGTGTGTGTCACAAACGCCATTGAACAGTGTGTGTGTCACAAGCCCAATGGACAGAGTGTGTGTCACAAAACCCATTGGACAGCATGCGTGTCACAAACACCATTAGACAGTGTTTGTAGCAAACCCAGTTGGTCGGCGTGTGCGTCACAAACCCCATTAGAAAGTGTGTGTGTCACAAACCCCATTGGATAGCGTGTGTGTCACAAACCCCATTGGAAAGTGTGTGTGTCACAAACCCCATTGGACAGTGTGTGTGTCACAAGCCCATTGGACAGAGTGTGTGTGTCACAAACCCCTTTGGACAGAGTGTGTGTCTACAAACGCCATTGGAAAGAGTGTGTGTGACAAAACCCATTGGACTGCATGTGTGTCACAATCCCCATTGGACAGCGTGTGTGTCAGAAACCCCTTTGGACAGTGTGTGTCACAAACCCAACTGGCCAGTGTCTGCGTCACAAACCCCATTTGACAGCGTGTGTGTCACAAACACCATTGATCAGTGTGTGTGTCACAAACTCCATTGAACAGCGTGTGCGCGTCATAAACTCCCCTGGTTAGAGTGTGTGTCACAAACGCCATTGAACAGTGTGTGTGTCACAAGCCCAATGGACAGAGTGTGTGTCATAAACCCCATTTGACAGTGTGTGTGTAACAAACCCAATTGGTCACGTGTGTGTCACAAACACCATTGGACAGAGTGTGTGTGTCACAATCCCCATTGGACAGTGAGTTTGTGACAAACCCTATTGCACAGCATGTGTGTGTCACAATCCCCATTGGACAGCGTGTTTATCACAAACCCCCCCTGGACACTGTGTGTCACAAACCCCACTGGACAGAGTTTGTGTGTCATAAAGACCATTTGACAGCGTGTGTGTTACAAACACCCCTGGACAGTGTGTGTGTCACAAACCCCATTGGACAGTGTGTATGTGTCACAAACCCTCCTGGTCAGTGTGTGTGTCACAAATCCCATTGGAAAGCGTGTGTTTCACAAGCCCATTGGATAGAGTGTGTGTCACAAAACCCATTGGACAGCATGCGTGTCACATACACCTTTGGACAGTCTGTGTGTAACAAACCCAATTGGTCAGCGTGTGAGTAACTAAACCCATGGGACAGCGTGTGTGTGTCACAAACCCCATTGAAAACTGTGCGTGTCACAAACCCCTTTTAATAGCGTATGTATGTCACAGTCCCCATTGGACAGCGTCTGTGTCACAAACCCGATGGGACAGTGTGTGTGTCACAATACCCATTGGACAGTGTGTTTGTGTCACAAACCCCATTGGACAGTGTGTTTGTCAGAAAACCGATTGGATAGCGTGTGTATCACAAACCCCATTAGAAAGTGTGTGTTTGAGTAACCCCTTTGGATTGCGTGTGTGTGTCACAAACCCTATCGGACAGTGTGTGTGTCACAAACCCCATTAGAAAGTGTGTGTCACGAACCCCATTGGACAGATTGTGTGTTTCACAAACACTCATTGGACAGCGTGCGTGTCACAAGAACTATTGGACAGCGTGTGTGTGTCACAATACCCATTGGAAAGTGTGTGTGCGTCACAAACCCCGTTGGAATGTGTGTGCGTCACAAACCCCATTGGACAGTGTGTGTGTCACAAACCCTATTGGAAAGTGTGTGTGTCACAAACCCCATTGGAAAGAGTGGGGGTCAGAAACCCCCATGGACAGTGCGTGTGTCACAAACCCATTGGACAGCGTGTGTGTCACAAACCCCATTGGACAGCCAGTGTGTGTCACAAACCCCCCAGGTCAGTGTGTGTGTCACAAACCCAATTTGATAGCGTGTGTGTGTCACAAACCCCATTGGACAGCCTGTGTGTGTCACAAACCCCCCAGGTCAAGTGTTTGTGTCACAAACCCCCTTTGACAGCGTGTGTGTCACAAACACCATTGGACAGTGTGTGTGTCACAAACCCCATTGGACAGTGTGTGTGTGTCACAAACCCTCCTGCTCTGTGTGTGTGTCACAAACCCCATTGGACAGCGTGTGTGTCACAATGTCAATGGACAGAGTGTGTGTCACAAAACCCATTGTATAGTGTGTGTATGTCACAATCCCCATTGGACAGCGTCTGTGTCACAAACCCCATGGGACAGCGTGTGTGTGTCAGAAACCCCACTGCACACACTGTGTGTCACGAACCCCATTGGACAGCGTGTATGTGTCACAATCCTCATTGGACAGCGTGTGTGTCACAAACCCCATTGGACAGAGTCTTCGTCACGAACCCCATTGGACAGTGTGAGCTGACCCTGGCAACTACAGGCCTGTCAGCCTGACCTCGGTGCCTGGCAGGGTTATGGAGCAGATCATCCTGAATGGAATCACACAGCACCTTCAGGATGGACAAGGGATCAGACCCAGCCAGCATGGGTTTAGGAGGGGCTGGTCCTGTCTGACCAACCTAATCTCCTTTTATGATCAGGTGACTCACCTGGTGGATGAGGGGAAAGCTGTGGATGTGGTCTATCTGGACTTCAGCAAGGTCTTTGACACTGTCTCCCATAATATACTCTTGCAAAAGCTGGTAGCCCATGGCTTGGACAAGTTTACTCTACGCTGGGTTAAGAACTGGCTGGAGGGTCGGGCCCAGAGAGTGCTGGTGAATGGGGCTGCATCCAGCTGGCAGCCAGTCACTAGTGGTGTTACCCAGGGGTCAGTGTTGGGTCCAGTCCTGTTTAACATCTTTATTGATGATTTCGATGAGGGGATTGAGACCATCATCAGCAAATTTGCTGATGACACCAAGTTGGGAGGGAGTGTCGACCTGCTGGAAGGCAGGAGGGCTCTGCAGAGGGATCTGGATAGTCTGGAAAAATGGGCTGATTCCAATGGGGTGAAGTTCAATAAGGCCAAATGCCGGGTGCTGCACTTTGGTCACAACAACCCCCTGCAGCGCTACAGGCTGGGCGCAGAGTGGCTGGAGAGCAGTCAGACAGAAAGGGACCTGGGGGTACTAATTGACAGGAAGCTCAACATGAGCCAACAGTGTGCCCAGGTGGCCAAGAAGGCAAATGGTATCCTGTCCTGTATCAAAAACAGCGTGGTCAGCAGGACAAGGGACTTGAACATAAGACCTATGAGGAGAGGCTGAGGGAGCTGGGGTTGTTTAGTCTGGAGAAGAGGAGGCTTAGAGGTGACCTCATCACTCTCTATAACTACCTGAAGGGAAGTTATAGCCAGGTGGGGATTGGTCTCTTCTCCCAGGCAGTTAGCAATAGGACAAGGGGGCATGGGCTTAAACTCTACCAGGGGAAATTTAGGCTGGATATTAGAAAGAAATTCTTTACAGAGAGAGTGATCAGGCATTGGAATGGCCTGCCCAGGGAGGTAGTGGACTCGCCGTCCCTGGAGGTTTTTAAACTGAGATTGGACATGGCACTTAGTGCCATGATCTAGTAAACGGACTAGAGTTGGACCAAGGGTTGGACTTGATGATCTCTGAGGTCTCTTCCAACCCAGTCGATTCTGTGATTCTGTGATTCTGTGATCCTTCCCCTGTACTCTGCATTGGTGAGGCCACACTTGGAGTATTGTGTTCAGTTCTGGGCCCCTCAGTTCAGGAAAGACATTGAAGTGCTGGAGCGGGTCCAGAGAAGAGCAACACGACTGGTGAAGGGACTTGAACATAAGACCTATGAGGAGAGGCTGAGGGAGCTGGGGTTGTTTAGTCTAGAGAAGGGGAGGCTTAGAGGTGACCTCATCACTCTCTATAACTACCTGAAGGGAAGTAATAGCCAGGTGGGGATTGGTCTCTTCTCCCAGGCAGTTAGCAATAGGACAAGGGGGCATGGGCTTAAACTCTACGAGGGGAAATTTAGGCTGAATATTAGAAAGAAATTCTTTACAGAGAGAGTGATCAGGCATTGGAATGGCCTGCCCAGGGAGGTAGTGGACTCGCCGTCCCTGGAGGTTTTTAAACTGAGATTGGACATGGCAATTAGTGCCATGATCTAGTAAACAGACTAGAGTTGGACCAAGGGTTGGACTCGATGATCTCTGAGGACTTTTCCAACCCAGTCGATTCTGTGATTCTGTGATTCTGTGATTCTGTGATTCTGTGATTCTGTGTGTGTGTCACAAGCACCATAGGACAGAGTGTGTGCGTCACAAAACCCTTTGGAAAGTGTATGTGTCACAAACCCCGTTGTATAGCTTGTGTGTCACAAACCCCACTGGACACAGTGTGTGTCACGAACCTCACTGGACAGTGTGTGTGTCACAAGCACATTGGACAGAGTGTGTGTGTCACAAACCCCATTGTACAGCGTGTTTGTCACAATTCCCATTGGACAGCGTGTGTGTCACAAATCCCATTGGACCCAGTGTGTGTGATAAACCCCATTGGACAGCGTATGTGTGTCACAATCCCCATTGGACAGTGCGTGTGTGTCACAAATGCCATTGGACAGTGTGTGTGTTCACAAACCGTCATGGACATTGTGTTTGTCACAATCCCCATTGGTGAGCGTGTGTGTCACAGACCCCATTGGACAGCGTGTGCGTCACAAACCCCCCTGGACAGTGTGTTTGTCACAAACCCCATTGGACAGTGTGTTTGTCACAAACCCCATCGGACAGCGTGTCTGTGTCACAACCCCCATTGGACAGTGTGTGTGTGCAACAAACCCCATTGGACAGTGTGTGTCACAAACCCTTCTGAACAGCGTCTGTGTCACAATCCCCATTGGACAGTCTGCTTGTCACAAACCCTATTGGACAGCGTGTGCGTCACAAACGCCCCTGGTCAGTGTGTGTGTCACAAACCCCATTTGACAGCATGCGTGTCACAAACACCATTGGACAGCATGTGTGTGTCACAATCCTCATTGCACAGTGTGTGTGTCACAGACCCCATATGAGAGCGTGTGCATCACAAACGCCATCCGACAGAGTGTGTGTGTCACAAACCCCATTGGATAGCGTTTGTGTGTCACAAACATTATGGGACAGCGTGTGTGTGAAACTAAACCCTCTGGACAGAGTGTGTGTCACGAACCCCATTGGACAGCGTGTGTGTCACAAACACTCCTGGTCAGTGTGTGTGTCACAAACCCCATTGGACAGTGTGTGTGTCACAAACCCCATTGGACAGCATGAGTGTCAAAAACCCCATTGGACATCGTGTGTGTCACAAACACTCCTGGTCAGTGTGTGTGTCACAAACCCCATTGGACAGTGTGTTTGTCACAAACCCCATTGGACAGCATGCGTGTCACGAACACCATTGGACAGTGTGTGTGTCACAAACCCAATTGGTCGGCGTGTGTGTGTCATAATCCCCATTGGACAGTGTGTGTGTCACATAACCGATTGCATAGCGTGTGTGTTCACAAACCCCATAAGAAAGTGTGTGTTTCAGAAAACCCATTGGATAGCTTTGCGTGTCACAAACACCATGGGACAGCGTGTGTGTGAAACTAAACCCACTGGAGAGAGTGTTTGTCAGGAACCCCATTGGACAGCGTGAATGTGTCACAATCCCCATTGGACAGCGTGTGTGTCACAAACCCCATTGGACAGCGTGTGAGTCACTAACCCCCCTGGACAGTGTGTTTGTCACAATTCCCATTGGACAGTGTGTGTGTCATAAACCCCTTTGGACAGCATGTGTGTCACAATCCCCATTGGACAGCGTGTGTCTCAGAAACCCCATTGGACAGTGTGTGTCACAAATCCCTTTGGACAGCGTGTGTGTCACAAACCCCATTGGATAGCGTGTGTGTCACAAACACTACTGGAGAGCGTGTGTGTCACAAGCCCTTTGGACAGAGTGTGCGTGTCACAAACCCCATTGGATAGTGTTTGTGTGTCACAAACCCCATGGGACAGCGTGTGTGTGAAACTAAACCCACTGGACAGAGTGAGTGTCACGAACCCCATTGGACAGCGTGTATGTGTCACAATCCCCATTGGACTGCGTGTGTGTCAAAAACACCATTGGACAGACTGTGTGTCACGAAACCCGTTGGACAGCCTGTGTGTCACAATACACATTGGACAGAGTGTGTGTGTCACAAACCCCATAGTACATCGTGTTTGCCACAATCCCCATTGGACAGCGTGTGTCTCACAAACCCTATTGGACATTGTGTGTGTCACAAACCCCACTCGACAGCGTGTGTGTCACAAAACCCATTGTATAGCGTGTGTGTCTCAAACCCCATAAGTAAGTCACAAAGCCCATTGTATAGCGTGTGTGTGTCACAAACTCTATTGGACAGTGTGTGTGTCACAAACCCCACTGCACAGCGTGTGTGTCCCGAAACCCATTGGACAGCGTGTGTCTCACAAGACCCATTGGACAGAGTGTGTGTGTCACAAACCTCATTAGACAGCGTGTATGTGACAAAATCCACTGGACAAAGTGTGTCACGAACCCCATTGGGCAGCGTGAGTGTGTCAGAAACACTATTGGAGAGAGTGTGTGTCACAAGACCCATTGGACAGAGTGTGTGTGTCACAAACCTCATTAGACAGCGTGTATGTGACAAAATCCACTGGACAAAGTGTGTCACGAACCCCATTGGGCAGCGTGAGTGTGTCAGAAACACCATTGGAGAGAGTGTGTGTCACAAGCCCATTGGACAGAGTGTGTGTGTCAGAAACCCACTAGACAGCGTGTGTGTCACGAACCCCTTTAAACAGCGTGTGTGTCACAAGCACCATTGGACAGAGTGTGTGTGTCTCAAACCACATTGGAAAGTGTATGTGTCACAAACCCCATTGTATAGCAAGTGTGAGTCACAAACCCTATTGGACAGTGTGTGTGTCACAAACTCCATTGGACAGCATCCGTGTCTCAAAAACAATTGGATACCGTGTGTGTGTCACAATCCCCGTTGGACAGTGTGTGTGTCTCAGACACCCAACTGGAAAGCGTGTGTGTCACAAACCCCTTTGGATAGTGTGTGTGTCACAAACCCCATTGGAAAGCATGTACGTGTAACAAATCCCACTGGAAAGCGTGTGTTTCACAAACCCTTTTGAATACCATGTGTGTGTCACAAAGCCTATTGGATAGTGTGTATGTCACAATCCCCATTGGACAGCGTCTGTGTATTAAACCCCATTGGACAGCGTGTGTGTCACAAACACCATTGGACAACGTATGTGTGTCACAATCCCCATTGGACAGCGTGTGTGTCACAAAACCCATTGGACAGCCTTTGTGTCACAATCCCCATAGGACAGCGTGTGTGTCACAAGACCCATTGGACATAGTGTGTGTGTCACAAAACCCATGGGACAGCGTGTGTGTCATAAACCCCATTAGACAGCGTGTGTGTGTCACAATCCCCATTGGACAGTGTGTGTGTTTCACAAACCCCATAGGACAGTGTATGTGTCACAAAAACCATTGGATAGCGTGTGTGTGTCACAAACCCTATTGGACAGTGTGTGTGTCACAAACCCCATTGGCCAGCGTGTTTGTCACAATCCCCATTGGACATCGTCTCTGTCACAAACCCCATTGGACAGCATATGTGTCACAAGCCCCATTGGACAGAGTGTGTGTGTCACAATCCCCATTGGACAGTGTGTGTGTCACAAAACCCATTGTACAGCGTGCGTGTCACAAACCACATTTGAAAGTGTGTGTGTCACAAACCCCACTCGACAGCGTGTGTATCACGAACCCCATTAGACAGCGTGTTTGTCACAAGACCCATTGCACAGAGTGTGTGTTTCACAAACCCCACTCGCCAGCGTGTTTGTCCCAATCCCAAAAGGACAGCGTGTCTGTCACAAACCCCATTGGACAGAGTGTGTGTGTCACAAACAACATTGGACAGCGTGTGTGTCATTAACCACTTTGGACAGCGTGTGTGTGTCACAATTCCCATTGGACAGTGTGTGTGTGTCACAAACCCCATTGGACAGCGTGTGTGTCACAAACCTCTTTGGACAGTGTCTGTGTCACAAACCCCATGGAACAGAGTGTGTTTGACAAACACTATTGGACAGCTTGTGTGTCACAAGCCCATTGGACAGTGTGAGTGTGTCACAAATGCTCCTGGACAGTGTGTGTGTCACAAATGCCATTGGACAGCGTGTGTGTCACAAGCTCATTGGACAGAGTTTGTGTCACAAAACCCATTTGACAGCGTGTCACAAACCCCATTGGAAAGTGTGCGTGTCACAAACCCCATTGGATAGCGTGTGTATGTCACAGTCCCCATTGGACAGCATCTTTGTCACAAACTCCATGGGACAGCGTGTGTATATCGCAATCCCATTGGACAGTGTCTGTGTCACAAACCCCATTACACAGCATGTGTGTAACAAACACCATTGGACAGAGTGTGTGTGTCACAATCTCCATAGGACAGTGTATGTGTCACAAAACCCGTTGGATAGTGTGTGTGTATCATAAACCCTATTGGACAGTGCGTGTGTCACAAACACCATTGACCAGAGTGTTTGTCACAATCCCCATTGGACAACGTCTGTGTCACAAACCCCATTGGACAGCGTGTGTTTGTCAGAATCCCCATTGGACAGTGTGTGTGTCCTAAAACCATTTGTATAGCGCGTGTGTCACAAACCCCATTAGAAAGTGAGTGTATCACAAACCCCATTGGATTGCGTGTGTGTGTCACAAACCGTTTTGGACAGTGTCTGTGCACAAACCCCACTGACAGTGTGTCTGTCACGAAACCCATTGGACAGCGTGTGTTTCACAATCCACATTGGACAGCATGTGTTTCACGAACCACATTGGACAGATTGTGTGTGTCACAAACGTCATTGGACAGCGTGTGTGACACAAACCCCATTGGATATCGTGTGTATGTCACAAACCCCTTTAGAAAGTGTGCGTGTCACAATCCCTTTTGGGTAGTGTGTATGTCTCATTCCCCATTGGACAGCATCTGTGTCACAAACACCATTGGACATTGTGTGTGTGTCACAATCCCCATCGGATAGTGTGTGTGTCACATACCCCATGAGAAAGTGTGCATGTCAGAAATCCCATTGGATAGCGTGTGTGTGTCACAAACCCTATTGGACAGTGTGTATGTCACAATCCCCATTGGACAGTGTCTGTGTCACAAACCCCACTGGACAGTGTGTATGTCACAAACCCCATTGGATAGCGTGTGTGTGTCACAACCCCATTGTACAGCGTGTGTGTCATAAACTCCATTGTACAGCGTGTGTGTCATAAACCCCATTGGACAGCGTGTGTGTCACAAACCGCATGCAACAGAGTGTGTTTGACAAACACTATTGGACAGCTTGTGTGTCACAAAACCCATTGGATTCTGTGTGTGTGTGACAAACCCTATTGGACAGTGTGTGTGTCACAAACACCATTGACCAGCGTGTTTGTCACAATCCCCATTGGACATCGTCTGTGTCACAAACCCCATTGGACAGCATGTGTGTCACAAACACCATTGGACATCGTGTGTGTGTCACAATCCCCATTGGACAGTGTGTGTGTTACAAAACCCATTGTATAGCGTGTGTGTCACAAACCCCATTTGAAAGTGTGTGTCACAAACCCCACTCGACAGCGTGTGTGTCACGAACCCCATTAGACAGCGTGTGTGTCTCAAGACCCACTGCATAGAGTGTGTGTGTCACAAACCCCACTCGACAGCGTGTGTGTCACGAACCCCATTAGACAGCGTGTGTGTCTCAAGACCCACTGCATAGAGTGTGTGTGTCACAAACCCCATTACACCGTGTGTGTCATTAACCCCTTTGGACAGCGTGTGTGTGTCACAATTCCCATTGGACAGTGTGTGTGTGTCACTAACCCCATTGGACAGCGTGTGTGTCACAAAACTCTTTGGACAGTGTGTGTGTGTCACTAACCCCATTGGACAGCGTGTGTGTCACAAAACTCTTTGGACAGTGTCTGTGTCACAAACCCCGTTGGACAGCGTGTGTGTGTCACAATCTCTATTTGACAGTGTGTGTGTCACAAACCCCATGGAACAGAGTGTGTTTGAAAAACACTATTGGACAGCTTGTGTGTCACAAGCCCATTGGACTGCGTGAGTGTGTCACAAACGCTCCTGGTCAGTGTGTGTGTCACAAATGCCATTGGACAGCGTGTGTTTCACAAGCTCATTGGACAGAGTTTGTGTCACAAAACCCATTTGACAGCGTGTCAGAAACCCCATTGTTAAGTGTGCGTGTCACAAACCCCATTGGATAGCGTGTGTATGTCACAGTCCCCATTGGACAGCATCTGTGTCACAAACCCCATGGGACAGCGTGTGTATATCGCAATCCCATTGGACCGTGTCTGTGTCACAAACCCCATTACACAGCATGTGTGTCACAAACACCATTGGACAGAGTGTCTGTGTCACAATCCCCATAGGACAGTGTATGTGTCACAAAACCCGTTGGATAGCATATGTGTGTCACAAACCCTATTGGACAGTGCGTGTGTCACAAACACCATTGACCAGCGTGTGTGTCACAATCCCCATTGGACAACGTCTGTGTCACAAACCCCATTGGACAGCGTGTGTGTGTCACAAACCCCATTGGACAGCGTGTTTGTAACAATCATCTTTGGACAGTGTGTGTGTCACAAACCCGATGGGACAGAATGTGTTTCACAAACACTATTGGACAGTTTGTGTGTCCCAAACCCTATTGGACAGAGTGTTTGTCACAAAAGCCATTGGATAGCATGCGTGTCACAAACACCTTTGGTCAGCGTGTGTGAGTCACAAACCACATTAGACAGTGCGTGTTTAACAAACCCAATTGGTAAGCGTGTGTGGCACAAACCCAATGGGACAGCGTGTGTGTGTCACAAACCCCATTGGACAACGTGTGTGTCACAATCCCCATTGGACAGTGTGTGTGCAACAAAATCCCATTGGACAGAGTGTGTGTGACAAAACCCATTTGATAGCGTGTGTGTGTCACAAAACCGTATTGGATAGTGTGTATGTCACAATCCCCATTACACAGCGTCTGTGTCACAAACCCCATTGGACAGAGTGGGTATGACAAACCCATTGGGCAGCGTGTGCGTGTCACAATCCCCATTAGAAAGTCTGTGTGTCACAAACCCCACCGGACAGTCTGTGTGTCACAAACCCCACTGGACAGCGTGTGTGTCACGAACCCCATTGGACAGCGTGTGTGTCACAAGTCTATTGGACAACGTCTGTGTCACAAACCCCATTGGACAGCGTGTGTGTGTCACAATCCCCACTGGACAGTGTCTGTGTTTCACAAACCCCATAGGAGAGTGTATGTGTCACAAAACCCATTGGATAGCATGTGTTTGTCACAAACCCTATTGGACAGTGTGTGTGTCACAAACCCCATTGGGCAGCGTGTTTGTCACAATCCCCATTGGACATCGTCTGTGTCACAAACCCCATTAGACAGCATGTGTGTCACAAACACCATTGGACATCGTGTGTGTGTCACAATCACATTGGACAGTGTGTGTGTTACAAAACCCATTGTATAGCGTGTGTGTCACAAACCCCATTTGAAAGTGTGTGTATCACAAACCCCACACGACAGCGTGTGTGTCACGAACCCCATTAGACAGCGTGTGTGTCACAAACCCCATTGGACAGCGTGTGTGTGTCACAGTATCCATTTGACTGTGTGTGTGTCACAAACCCCATGGAACAGAGTGTGTTTGAAAAACACTATTGGACAGCTTGTGTGTCACAATCCCATTGAACTGCGTGAGTGTGTCACAAACGTTCCTGGTCAGTGTGTGTGTTACAAATGCCATTGGACAGTGTGTGTTTCACAAGCTCATTGGACAGAGTTTGTGTCACAAAACCCATTTGACAGCGTGTCACAAACCCCATTGGAAAGTGTGCGTGTCACAAACCCCATTGGATAGCGTGTGTATGTCACAGTCCCCATTGGACAGCGTCTGTGTCACAAACCCCATGGGACAGCGTGTGTATATCGCAATCCCATTGGACAGTGTGTCACAAACCCCATTGCACAGCATGTGTGTCACAAACACCATTGGACAGTGTGTGTGTGTCACAATCCCCATAGGACAGTGTATGTGTCACAAAACCCATTGGATTCTGTGTGTGTGTGACAAACCCTATTGGACAGTGTGTGTGTCACAAACACCATTGACCAGCGTGTTTGTCACAATCCCCATTGGACATCGTCTGTGTCACAAACCCCATTGGACAGCATGTGTGTCACAAACACCATTGGACATCGTGTGTGTGTCACAATCCCCATTGGACAGTGTGTGTGTTACAAAACCCATTGTATAGCGTGTGTGTCACAAACCCCATTTGAAAGTGTGTGTCACAAACCCCACTCGACAGCGTGTGTGTCACGAACCCCATTAGACAGCGCGTGTGTCTCAAGACCCACTGCATAGAGTGTGTGTGTCACAAACCCCATTACACCGTGTGTGTCATTAAGCCCTTTGGACAGCGTGTGTGTGTCACAATTCCCATTGGACAGTGTGTGTGTGTCACTAACCCCATTGGACAGCGTGTGTGTCACAAAACTCTTTGGACAGTGTCTGTGTCACAAACCCCGTTGGACAGCGTGTGTGTGTCACAATCTCTATTTGACAGTGTGTGTGTCACAAACCCCATGGAACAGAGTGTGTTTGAAAAACACTATTGGACAGCTTGTGTGTCACAAGCCCATTGGACTGCGTGAGTGTGTCACAAACGCTCCTGGTCAGTGTGTGTGTCACAAATGCCATTGGACAGCGTGTGTTTCACAAGCTCATTGGACAGAGTTTGTGTCACAAAACCCATTTGACAGCGTGTCAGAAACCCCATTGTTAGGTGTGCGTGTCACAAACCCCATTGGATAGCGTGTGTATGTCACAGTCCCCATTGGACAGCATCTGTGTCACAAACCCCATGGGACAGCGTGTGTATATCGCAATCCCATTGGACCGTGTCTGTGTCACAAACCCCATTACACAGCATGTGTGTCACAAACACCATTGGACAGAGTGTCTGTGTCACAATCCCCATAGGACAGTGTATGTGTCACAAAACCCGTTGGATAGCATATGTGTGTCACAAACCCTATTGGACAGTGCGTGTGTCACAAACACCATTGACCAGCGTGTGTGTCACAATCCCCATTGGACAGTGTTTGTGTGTCACAAACCCCATTGGACAGCGTGTTTGTAACAATCATCTTTGGACAGTGTGTGTGTCACAAACCCGATGGGACAGAATGTGTTTCAAAAACACTATTGGACAGTTTGTGTGTCCCAAACCCTATTGGACAGAGTGTTTGTCACAAAAGCCATTGGATAGCATGCGTGTCACAAACACCTTTGGTCAGCGTGTGTGAGTCACAAACCACATTAGACAGTGCGTGTTTAACAAACCCAATTGGTAAGCGTGTGTGGCATAAACCCAATGGGAGAGCGTGTGTGTGTCACAAACCCCATTGGACAACGTGTGTGTCACAATCCCCATTGGACAGTGTGTGTGCAACAAAACCCCATTGGACAGAGTGTGTGTGACAAAACCCATTTGATAGCGTGTGTGTGTCACAAAACCGTATTGGATAGTGTGTATGTCACAATCCCCATTACACAGCGTCTGTGTCACAAACCCCACTGGACAGTCTGTGTGTCACAAACCCCACTGGACAGCGTGTGTGTCACGAACCCCATTGGACAGCGTGTGTGTCACAAGTCTATCGGACAACGTCTGTGCCACAAACCCCATTGGACAGCGTGTGTGTGTCACAATCCCCACTGGACAGTGTCTGTGTTTCACAAACCCCATAGGAGAGTGTATGTGTCACAAAACTCATTGGATAGCATGTGTGTGTCACAAACCCTATTGGACAGTGTGTGTG
Organism: Columba livia; assembly: GCF_036013475.1. NCBI lineage: Eukaryota > Metazoa > Chordata > Aves > Columbiformes > Columbidae > Columba > Columba livia. The sequence continues at coordinate 722,904 of NW_027043042.1, read as the reverse complement.
TCAAAAACCCCATTGGGCAGCGTGTTTGTCATAATCCCCATTGGACATCGTCTGTGTCACAAACCCCATTAGACAGCATGTGTGTCACAAACACCATTGGACATCGTGTGTGTGTCACAATCCCATTGGACAGTGTGTGTGTTACAAAACCCATTGTATAGCGTGTGTGTCACAAACCCCATTTGAAAGTGTGTGTATCACAAACCCCACACGACAGCGTGTGTGTCACGAACCCCATTAGACAGCGTGTGTGTCACAAACCCCATTGGACAGCGTGTGTGTGTCACAGTCTCCATTTGACTGTGTGTGTGTCACAAACCCCATGGAACAGAGTGTGTTTGAAAAACACTATTGGACAGCTTGTGTGTCACAATCCCATTGAACTGCGTGAGGGTGTCACAAACGTTCCTGGTCAGTGTGTGTGTCACAAATGCCATTGGACAGCGTGTGTTTCACAAGCTCATTGGACAGAGTTTGTGTCACAAAACCCATTTGACAGCGTGTCACAAACCCCATTGGAAAGTGTGCGTGTCTCAAACCCCATTGGATAGCGTGTGTATGTCACAGTCCCCATTGGACAGCATCTTTGTCACAAACCCCATGGGACAGCGTGTGTATATCGCAATCCCATTGGACAGTGTCTGTGTCACAAACCCCATTGCACAGCATGTGTGTCACAAACACCATTGGACAGAGTGTGTGTGTCACAATCCCCATAGGACAGTGTATGTGTCACAAAACCCGTTGGATAGCGTGTGTGTGTCACAAAACCTATTAGACAGTGCGTGTGTCACAAACACCATTGACCAGCGTGTGTCTCACAATACCCGTTGGACAACGTCTGTGTCACAAACCCCATTGGACAGCGTGTGTGTGTCACAATCCCGATTGGACACTGTGTGTGTCACAAAACCCTTTGTATATCGTGTGTGTCACAAACCCCATTAGAAAATGCGTGTGGCAGAAACCCCCTTGGATAGCGTGTGTGTGTCACAAACCCTATTGGATAGTGTGTGTGCCACAAACCCCACTGGACAGTGTGTATGTCACGAAACTCTTTGGACAGCGTGTGTGTCACAAAACCCATTGGACAGCGGGTGTTTCACAATCCCCATTGGACAGCGTGTGTGTCAGAAACCACATTGGACAGACTGTGTGTGTCACAAACCTCACTGGACAGCGGGTGTGTCACAAACCCCAATGGACAGCGTGTGTGTGTCACAGTCTCCGTTTGACAGTGTGAGTGTCACAAACCTCATGGGAGAAAGTGTGTGTGTCACAATCCCCATTGGACAGCGTTTGTGTATCACAAACCCCATTGGACAGTGTTTGTCACAATCTCTATTGGACAGCGTGTGTGACACAAACCCCATTGGATATCGTGTGTATGTCACAAACCCCTTTAGAAAGTGTGCCTGTCACAAAACCTTTTGGATAGTGTGTATGTCACAGTCCCCATTGGTCAGTGTCTGTGTCACAAACCCCATTGGACAGCGTGTGTGTCACAAACACCACTGGACATCGTGTGTGTGTCTCAATCCCCATCGGATAGTGTGTGTGTCACAAACCCCATGAGAAAGTGTGCATGTCACAAACCCCATTTGATAGCGTGTGTGTGTCACAAACTCTATTGGATAGTGTGTATGTCACAATCCCCATTGGACAGTGTCTGTGTCACAAACCCCACTGGACAGTGTGTGTGTCACAAAACGCATAAGATAGCGTGTGTGTCACGAACCCCATTAGACAGCGTGTGTGTCACAAACCCCATTGTACAGCGTGTGTGTCATAAACTCCATTGTGCAGCGTGTGTGTCATAAACCCCATTGGACAGTGTGTGTGTCACAATCCCCATTGGAGAGCGTGTGTGTCACAAACCCCATTGAATAGTGTGTGTATGTCAGAAACCCCATTGGATAGCGTGTGTAGTCAAAAACACTATTGGACTGCGTGTGTGTCACAATCCCATTGGACAGAGTGTGTGTGTCTCAAAACCCACTGGACAGCGTGTGTGTCACAAGCACCATTGGACAGAGTGTGTGTGTTACAAACACCATTGGACAGCTTGTGTGTGTCACAGTCCCCATTGGACAGAGTGTGTGTAACAAGCCCCATTGGACATTCTGTGTGTCACAATTACCATTGGAAAGAGTAGGGTCACAATTACCATTGTAAAGAGTGGGTGTCGCAAACCCCCATGGACAGAGCATGTGTCACAAAACCCATTGGACAGCATGTGTGTCACAAACACCATTGGACAGAGTGTGTGTGTCACAATCCTCATTGCACAGTGTGTGTGCCACAAACCCCATTTGACAGCGTGTGTGTCACAAACTCTATTGGACAGTGTGTGTGTGTCATAAACCCCATTGGACAGCGTGTTTGTCACAATAACCTTTGGACAGCATGTGTGTCACAAAGCCCATTGGACAGAGTGTGCATGTCACACACCCCATTGGACGGCGTGTGTGTCATAAACCCCATTGGACAGTGTGTGTGTGTCACACACCCCATTGCACAGCGTGTGTGTCATAAACCCCATTGGACAGCGTGTGTGTGTCACAAACCCCATGGGACAGAATGTGTTTCACAAATACTATTGGACAGCGTGTGTTTCACAATACGCATTGGACAGCGTGTGTGTGTCACAAACCCCCCTGGTCAGTGTGTATGTCACAAACCCCATTGGAGAGCGTGTGTGTCACAAACCCCATTGGACAGCGTTTGTGTGTCACAAAACCCATTGGAAAGTCTGTGTGTCACAAACCCAATTGGAAAGTGTGTGTGTCACAAACCCCATTGTACAGCGTGTGTGTCATAAACCCCATTGTACAGCGTGTGTGTCACAAGCACCATTGGACAGAGTGTGTGTGTCACAAACACCATTGAACAGCGTGTGTGTGTCACAGTCCCCGTTGGACAGAGTGTGTGACAAACCCCACTGGACAGCGTGTGTGTCACAGACCGCCCTGGACAGTGTGTGTTTTACAAAACCGATTGGACAGTGTTTGTGTCACAAACACCATTGGAAAGCGTGTTTGTGTCACAATCCCCATTGGACACATGTGTGTCACAAACCCCATTGGACAGCGTGTGTTTCACAAAAACCACTGGACAGCACGCGTGTCACAAACACCATGGGACAGCGTGTGTGTGTCACAATCTCAATTGGACAGCGAGCGTTTCACAAACCCATTGGACAGTGTGTGTGTTTCACAATCCCCATTGGACAGAGTGTGTTTGTCACAAACCCTATTGGCAGTGTGTGTGTCACGAACCCCGTTGGACAGCGTGTGTGTCACAAGCCCCATTGGACAGAGTGTATATGTTACAAAAACCCATTGGACAGTGTGTGTGTCACAAACCCCATTGGACAGTCTGTGTGTCACCAACACCATTGGACAGTGTGTGTGTGTCACAAACCCCATCGGACAGCGTGTTTGTCACAATCCGCATTGGACAGCGTGTGTGTCACAAAACCCACTGGATAGAGTGTGTATGACACACACCCCATTGGACAGCGTGTGTGTCATAAACCCCATTGGACAGCGCGCGTTTTTCACAATCCCCATTGGACAGTGTGTGCGTGACACAAACCCCATTGGACAGCGTGTTTGTCACAAACCCCTTCGGACAGTGTGTGTGTCACAATCCCCGTTGGACAGTGTGTGTGTCGCAATCCCCGTTGGACAGTGTGTGTGTCGCAATTTCTGTGGAAAGAGAAGGGGGTCAGAAACCCTCCTGGACTGAGCGTTTGTCACAAAACCCATTGGACAGCATGCGTGTCACAAACACCATTGGACATCGTGTGTGTGTCACAATCCTCATTGCACAGTATGTGTGTCAAAACCCCATTTGACAGCGTGTGTGCCAGAATCCTCTTTGGACAGCGTGTGTGCCACAAACCCCACTGGATAGAGTGTGTATGTCACACACCCCATTGGACAGCGTTTGTGTCATAAACCCAACTGGACAGCGTGTGTGTTTCACAATCCCCATTGGACAGTGTCTGTGTGTCACAAACCCCATTGGTCAGCGTGTATGTGAAAAACCCCTTTGGACAGTGTGTGTGTCACAAACCCCATTGGATAGCATGTGTGTGTCACAATCTACATTGGACAGTGTGTGTGTCACAAACCCCATGCGACAGAGTGTGTTTCTCAAACAGTATTGGACAGCGTGTGTGTCACAAGCCCATTCGACAGCGTGTGTGTGTCACAAAACCTCCTGGTCAGTGTGTGTGTCACAAACCCCATGGGACAGCATGTGTGTGTCACAAAACCCATTGGAGAGTGTGTGTCACAAACCCCATTGGAAAGTGTGCGTATCACAAACCCCATTGTATAGCGTGTGTATGTCACAATCCCTTTGGACAACGTCTGTGTCACGAACCCCATGGGATAGCGTGTATATGTCACAAACCCCATTACACAGCGTGTGTGTCACAAACCCCTTTGGACAGCGTGTGTGTGTCACAATACCCATTGGAAAGTGTGTGTGTCACAAACCACTTTGGACATTATGTGTGTCACAAACCCCATTGGACAGCGTGTGTGTGTCACAATCCCCATTGGAAAGTGTGTGTGTCACAAACCCGATGGGACAGAATGTGTTTCACAAACACTATTGGACAGTTTGTGTGTCCCAAATCCTATTGGTCAGCGTGTGTGTCACAAAAGCCATTGGATAGCATGCGTGTCACAAACAACTTTGGTCAACGTGTATGTGTCACAAAACCCATTAGACAGTGTGTGTTTAACAAACCCAATTGGTCAGCGTGTGTGGCACAAACCCCATTGGACAGCGTGTGTTTTTCACAATCCCCATTTGACAACGTGTGTGTCACAATCCCCAATGGACAGTGTGTGTGCAAGAAAACCCCATTGGACAGAGTGTGCCTGACAAACCCCATTGGATACCGTGTGTGTGTCACAAACCCCTTAAGAAACTTTGCTTGTCAAAAACCCTTTTGGATAGCGCGCGTGTGTTATAAAACCCTATTGGATAGTATGTATGTCACAATCCCCATTGCACAGCGTCTGTGTCACAAAACCCATTGGACAGCGTGAGTGTTACAAACACCATTGTACAGATTGTGTGTGTGACAAACCTCATTGGATAATGTGTGTGTCACAAACCCCTTTGGACAGTGGGTGTGTCACAAACCCCATTGGACAGCGTGTGTGTGTCACAATCCCCGTTGGACAGAGTGTGTGTGACAAACCCCACTGGAAAGCGTGTGTGTCACGAACACATTTGGACAGCGTGTGTGTCACAAACACAATTGGACAGAGTGTGTGTGTCACAATCCCCGTTGGACAGAGTGTGTGTGACAAACCCCATAGGACAGTGTGTGTGTCACGAACACCATTAGATAGCATGTGTGTCACAAACACAATTGGACAGCGTGTTTATGTCACAATCCCTCTTGGACAGAGTGTGTGTCACAAACCCCATTGGACATTGTGTGTGTCACAATCCCCATTGGACTGCGTGTGTGTCACAATCCCCATTGGACATCGTGTGTTTCACAGACACCATTGGACAGTGTGTGTGTGTCCACAAACCCCATTGGAAAGAGTGTGTGTCACAAACCCCTTTGGACAGCATCCGTGTCACAAACACCATTGGACAGCATGTGTGTCAGAAACCCCATTGGATGGTGTGTGTGTCACAAAACCCATTGGACAGTGTGTGTGTCACAAACCCCTTTGGACAGCATCCGCGTCACAACCAGCATTGGACAGCATGTGTGTCAGAAACCCCATTTTACAGCTTGTGTGTGTCACAATACCCATTGGACAGTGTGTGTGTGTCACAAAACCCATTGGACAGTGAGCGTGTGTCACAAAACCCATTGGACAGCATGCGTTTCACAAAACCCATTTTACAGCCTGTGTGTGTCACAATACCCATTGGCCAGTGAGCGTGTGTCACAAAACCCATTGGACAGCATGCGTTTCACAAACCCCATTTTACAGCGTGTGTGTGTCACAATCCTCATTGCACAGTGTGAGTTTCACAAACCCCATTGGACAGCGTGTGTGTCACAAACAGCATTGGACAGTGTGTGTGTGTCACAAACCCCATTGGACAGCGTGTTTGTCAAAATCCCCGTTGGACAGCGTGTGTGTCACAAACCCCTTTGGACAGTGTGTGTGTCACAAACCCCATTGGACAGCGTGTGTGTGTCACAATCTCCATTGGACAGTGTGTGTGTCACAAACCCCATTGGACAGCGTGTGTTTCACAAACACCATTGGACAGTCTGTGTGTGTCCACAAACCCCATTGGAAAGAGTGTGTGTCACAAACCCCATTGAAAGTGTGTGTGTCAAAAACCCCTTTGGACAGCATCCGTGTCACAAACGCCATTGGACAGCGTGTGTGTGTTACAAGCCCCATTGGACTTTGTGTGTGTCACAATCCCCATTGGACAGCGTGTGTGTTACAATCCCCACTGGACAGCATGCATGCAACAATCACCATGGGACATCGTGTGTGTGTCACAATCTCCATTGGACAGTGTGTGTGTCACAAACCCCATTGGACAGAGTTTGTTTCACAAACACTATTGGACAGCGTGTGTGTGTCACATACCCTACTGGTCAGCGTGTGTGTCACAAACCCCATGGGACAGCATGTGTGTGTCATATATCCATTGGAAAGTGTGTGTGTCACAAAACCAATTGGAAAGTGTGTGTGTCACAATCCCCATTGGACAGCGTCTGTGTCACAAACCCCATTGCACAGCGTGTGTGTCACAAACACCAGTGAACAGAGTGTGTGTGTGTGAAAATCCCAATAGGAAAGTAAGAGTGTCAGAAAACCCATTGGATAGTGTGTGTGTGTCACCAACCCCATGAGAAAGTGTGCGTGTCACAAACCCCATTGTATAGCGTTTGTGTGTCAGAAACCCTTTTGGACAGTTTGTATGTCACAATCCCCACTGGACAGTGACTCTATCATAAACCCCATGTTACAGCGTGTGTGTCATTGGACAACGTGTGTGTGTCACAATCCCCGTTGGACAGTGTGTGTGTCACATACCCCATTGGATAGCATGTGTGTTTCAGAAATACTATTGGACACTGTGTGTGTCTCAAAACCCACCGGACAGCGTGTGTGTCACGAACCCCATTGGAGAGCGAGTGTGTCACAAGACCCATTAGACAGAGTGTGTATGTCACAAACCCTATTGGACAGCATGTTTATTACAATCCCCATTGGACAGCGTGTGTGTCACAAACCCCACTGGACAGCGTGTGTGTGTCACACACCCCATTGTACAGCGTGTTTGTCAGAAACCCCATTGGACAGCGGGTGTGTGTCTCAAACCGCATCGGGCAGAGTGTGTCTCACAAACACCATTAGACAGCGTGTATGTCAGAAGCCCATTGGACAGAGTGTGTGTGTTACAAAACCCTCTGGACAGCCTATGTGTCACGAACCCCATTGGACAGAGTGTGTGTATCACAAACCCTATTGGACAACGTGTGTGTGTAACAATACCCAATGGACAGTGTGTGTGTCACAAACACCATTGGACAGCGTGTGTGTCACAAACAGCATTGTACAGTGTGTGTGTGTCACAAACCCCATTGGACAGTGTGTGTGTCACAAACCCCTTTGGACAGTGTGTGTGTCACAAACCCCATTGGACAGCGTGTGTGTGTCACAATCTCCATTGGACAGTGTGTGTGTCACAAACCCCATTGGACAGCGTGTGTTTCACAAACACCATTGGACAGTCTGTGTGTGTCCACAAACACCATTGGAAAGAGTGTGTGTCACAAACCCCATTGAAAGTGTGTGTGTCAAAAACCCCTTTGGACAGCATCCGTGTCACAAACGCCATTGGACAGCGTGCGTGTGTTACAAGCCCCATTGGACTTTGTGTGTGTCACAATCCCCATTGGACAGCGTGTGTGTTACAATCCCCACTGGACAGCATGCATGCAACAATCACCATGGGACATCGTGTGTGTGTCACAATCTCCATTGGACAGTGTGTGTGTCACAAACCCCATTGGACAGAGTTTGTTTCACAAACACTATTGGACAGCATGTGTGTGTCACATACCCTACTGGTCAGCGTGTGTGTCACAAACCCCATGGGACAGCATGTGTGTGTCATATATCCATTGGAAAGTGTGTGTGTCACAAAACCAATTGGAAAGTGTGTGTGTCACAAACCCCATTGGATAGCGTGTGTATGTCACAATCCCCATTGGACAGCGTCTGTGTCACAAACCCCATTGCACAGCGTGTGTGTCACAAACACCAGTGAACAGAGTGTGTGTGTGTGAAAATCCCAATAGGAAAGTAAGAGTGTCAGAAAACCCATTGGATAGTGTGTGTGTGTCACCAACCCCATGAGAAAGTGTGCGTGTCACAAACCCCATTGTATAGCGTTTGTGTGTCAGAAACCCTTTTGGACAGTTTGTATGTCACAATCCCCACTGGACAGTGACTCTATCATAAACCCCATGTTACAGCGTGTGTGTCATTGGACAACGTGTGTGTGTCACAATCCCCGTTGGACAGTGTGTGTGTCACATACCCCATTGGATAGCATGTGTGTTTCAGAAATACTATTGGACACTGTGTGTGTCTCAAAACCCACCGGACAGCGTGTGTGTCACGAACCCCATTGGAGAGCGAGTGTGTCACAAGACCCATTAGACAGAGTGTGTATGTCACAAACCCTATTGGACAGCATGTTTATTACAATCCCCATTGGACAGCGTGTGTGTCACAAACCCCACTGGACAGCGTGTGTGTGTCACACACCCCATTGTACAGCGTGTTTGTCAGAAACCCCATTGGACAGCGGGTGTGTGTCTCAAACCGCATCGGGCAGAGTGTGTCTCACAAACACCATTAGACACCGTGTATGTCAGAAGCCCATTGGACAGAGTGTGTGTGTTACAAAACTCTCTGGACAGCCTATGTGTCACGAACCCCATTGGACAGAGTGTGTGTATCACAAACCCTATTGGACAACGTGTGTGTGTAACAATACCCAATGGACAGTGTGTGTGTCACAAACACCATTGGACAGCGTGTGTGTGTCAGAAACTCCCCTGGACAGTGTCTGTGTCACAATCCCCAGTGGAAGGCATGTCTGTCAAAACCCCACTGGACAGCGTGTCTGTCACAAACACTCATGGACAGTGTCCGTGTCACGAACCCCATTGGAAAGCGTGTGTGTCACAAAACCTTTGGGCAGTGTGTGTGTCACAATCCCCATTGGACATCGTGTGTGTGTCACAATCCCCATTGGACTGTGTGTGTGTCACAAACACCATTGGACAGCGTGTGTGTCACAAGCCCATTGGACAGAGTGTGTGTGTCACAAAACCCACTGGACAGCGTGTGTGTTCACAAACCCCATTGGAAAGCGTGTGTGTCACAAGACCCATTGTACAGAGTGTGTGCGTCACAAACCCCACTGGACAGCGTGTGTGTCACAAACACCCATGGACAGTGTGTGTGTCACAAACACCCATGGACAGTGTGTGTGTCACAATCCCCAGTGGACAGCGTGTGTGTCAAAACCAAATTGGACAGTGTGTGTGTCACAAACCCTATTGGACAGAGTGTGTGTGTCACAAATCCCATTGGAGAGTGTGTTTGTCATAAACCCCACTGGACAGCGTGTGTGTGTCACAATCCCAATGGACATTGAGTGTGTGTCACACACAACATTGGACAGCGTGTGTGTCACAAACCCCGTTGAACAATGTGTGTGTCACAAACCCCACTGGACAGCGTGTGTGTAGTCACAATTCCCGTTGGACAGCGTCTGTGTCACAAACAAAATTAGACAGCGTGTGTGTCACAAGCCACATTGGACAGCGTGTGTGTCACAAGCCCATTGGACAGAGTGTGTGTGTCACAAAACCCACTGGACAGCGTGTGTGTCACAAACCCCACTGGAAAGTGTATGTGACACAAACCGCATTGGATAGCGTGTGTGTGTCACAAAACCCATTGTACAGCGTGTTTGTCACAAGCCCATTGTTCAGAGTGTGTGTGTCACAAACCCCATTGTACAACATGTTTGTCACAATCCCCATTCGACAGCGTGTGTGTCACAAGCCCATTGGATAGAGTGTGTGTGTCAGAAAAATGCACTGAATAGCGTGTGTGTCACAAACCCCCGTGGGGGCTGTGTGTGTCACGAACGCCATTGGACAGTGTGTGTGTCACAAACCCCCATGAACACTGTGTGTGTCACAATCCCCAGTGGACAGCGTGTGTTTCACAAACGACCGTGGACACTGTGTGTGTCACAAACACCACTGGACATAGTGTGTGTCACAAACCCCATGCGACAGCGTGTGTGTCACAAAACCCATTGGATACCGTGTGTGTCAAAAACCCCATTAGGAAGTGTATGTGTCACAAACACCTTTGGATAGAGTGTGTGTGTCACAAACCCTATTGGACAGTGTGTGTGTCATAAAGCACACTGGACAGTGTGTGTGTCACGAACCCCATTGGACAGCGTGTGTGTCACAAACCCCTTTGGACAGTGCGTGTATCACAAACCCCATGGGACAGAGTGTGTGTCACAAACACCATTGGACAGCGTGTGTGTAACAAGCCCATTGGACAGACTGTGTGTGTCACAAAACCATTGCACAGCGTGTGTGTCAAAAACCCCCGTGGACAATTTGTGTGCCGGAACGCCATTGGACAGTGTGTGTGTCAGAAACCCCCTGGGACAGAGTGTGTGTCACAATCCCCAGCAGTCAGCGTGTGTGTCACAAACCCCTGTGGAAACTGTGTGTGTCACAAAACCCATTGGATATTTTGTGTGTCACAAAACCCTCTGTACAGTGTGTGTGTCACAAACACACATGGACAGCGTGCGTGTCACAAACCCCATTGGGCATTGTGTCTGTCACAAACCCCTTTGGACACTGTGTGTGTCACAAACCCCATTGGACAGTGTGTGTGTGTCACAATCCCCATTGGACAGTGTGTGTGTCACAAACCCCATGGGACAGAGTGTGTGTCACAAACACTATTGGACCGCATGTGTGTCCCAAGCCCATTGGACTGAGTATGTGTGTCACAAAACCCACTGGACAGCTTGTGTGTCACGAACCCCATTGTACAGCGTGTTTGTCACAAGCGCCATTGGAGAGAGTGTGTGTGTCACAGACCCCATTGGAAAGTGTATGTGTCACAAACCCCATTGGATAGTGTGTGTGTGTCACAAACCCTATTGGACAATGTGTGTATCACAAAACGCATTGGACAGCGTGTGTGTCACAAACACCCGCGGACACTTTGTGTGTCACAAACGCCATTGGACAGTGTGTGTGTCAGAAACCCCCTAGGACACTGTGTGTGTCACAAACCCCATTGGACATTGTGTGTGTCACAAACCCCACTGGGCAGTGTGTGTGTCACAAACACCCATGAACAGCGTGTGTGTCACAAACACCCATGGACAGTGCGTGTGTCACAAACCCCACTGGACAGTGTGTGAGTCACAAACCCCTTTGGACAGTGTGTGTGTCACAAACCCCTTTGGACAGCATGTGTGTGTCACAATCCCCATTGCAGAGTGTGTGTGTCACAAACCCCATGGGACAGAATGTGTGTCACAAAACCCAATGGACAGAGTGTGTGTCACGAACCCCATTCGACAGCAGGTGTGTCAGAAGCACCATTGGACAGAGGGTGTGTGTCACAAACCCCATTGGACAGAGTGTGTGTCATATACACCACTGGAAAGCGTGCGTTTCACAGACACCCATAGATAGTGTGCATGTCACAAACCCCGTTATTCAGCATGTGAGTCGCAGACCCATTAGGAAAGTGTGTGTGTCACAAACACCATTGGACAGCATGTGTGTGTCACAATCCGTATTGGACTGTGTATGTGTGTCAAAAACCCAATGGGAAAGAGTGTGTGTCACAAACACCATTGGACACCGTGTGTGTCAAAAGCCCATTGGACGGAGTGTGTGTGTCACAAAACCCAATTGGACAGAGTGTGTGTGTCAAAAACAACTTTGGACAGAGAGTGTCTCAAAAACCCCTTTGGACAGAGTGTGTGTGACAAACCCCACTGGACAGTTTGTGTGTCACAAACCCCATTGGACAGCGTGTGTGTCAGAAACCGCCGTGGACACTGTGTGTGACACGAACGCCATTGGACAGTGTGTGTGTCACTAACCCCATTGGACAATGTGTGTGTGTCACAAAACCCATTGGACAGCATGCGTGTCACAAACACCATTGGACAGCATGTGTGTGATATACCCCATTCTACAGTGTGTTTGTCACAAACCCTATTGGAGAGAGTGTGTGTTTCACAAACCCCTTTGCACAGCATGCGTATCACAAATCCCATGGGACAGCGTGTGTCGGTCACAAACATAATTGGACAGTGTGTGTGTCACAATCCCCATTGGACAGCGTGTGTGTCACAAACCCCATTGGACAGCGTGCGTGTCACAAACTCCATTGGACAGTGTGTGTGAGAAACCCCGTTGGACATTGTGTGTGTCACAAACCCTTTGGACAGTGTGTGTGTCACAATCCCCATTGGAAAGCGTGTGTGTCACAAACCCCATTGGACAGCGTGTGTGTCACAAACAGCATTGGTCAGCGTGTGTGTGTCACAATCCCCATTGGACAGTGTGTGTGTCACAAACCCCACTGGACAGCATGTGTATCATGAATACCATTGGACAGCGTGTGTCTCACAACAGCCATTGGACAGAGTGTGTGTGTCACAAACCCCATGGGACAGAGTGTGTGTGTCAGAAACCCCATTGGACAGCGTGCGTGCCACAAACCCCATTGGTCAGAGTGTGTCTCACAAACCCCATTGGATAGCTTGTGTGTCACAAACCCCCGTGGACAATGTGTGTGTCACGAACGTCATTTTACAGCTTGTGTGCCACAAAACCGTTGGACATTGTGTGTGTCACAATCCCCAGTGGACAGCGTCTGTGTCACAAACCCCATTGGACAGTGTGTGTGTCATATACTCCACTGGGCAGCGTTTGTGTCACAAAGACCCATGGACAGCGTGCGTGTCACAAACCCCATTGGACAGCGTGTGAGCCAAAAACCCCTTTGGACAGTGTGTGTGTCACAAACCCCTTTGGACAGCATGTGTGTGTCACAATCCCCATTGGAGTGTGTGTGTGTCACAAACCCCATTGGACAGAGTGTGTGTCTCACAAACACCATTGGAAAGTCTATGTGTCACAAAACGCATTGGATAGCGTGTGTGTGTCACAAACCCCATTGTACAGCGTGTTTGTCACAAGCCCATTGACAGAGTGTGTCTTTCACAATCCTCATTGGAAAGGGTGTGTGTCACAAACCCCTTTGGACAGTGTGTGTGTCACAAACACCATTGGACAGGCTGTGTGTGTCACAATCCCCGTAGGACAGCGTGTGTGTCACAAAACCTATTGGACAGTGTGTGTGTGTCACAAACCCCATTGGAAAATGTATGTGTCACAAACCCCATTGTATAGCATGTGTGTGTCACAACCCCTATTGGACAGCGTGTGTGTCATAAAACGCACTGGACAGTGTGTGTGTCACAAACCCCATTGGACAGTGTGTGTGTCACAAGCCCCAGTGGACAGAATGTGTATGTCATAAAACCCATTAGACAGCGTGTGTGTCACAAACCCTATTGGACAATGTTTGTGTGTCACAATACCCATTGGACAGTGTTTTTGTCACAAACCCCATTGGACACAGTTTGTGTCAGAAACCCCATTTGACAGTGTGTGTGTCAGAAACCTCATAGGTAAAATGTATGTGTCACAAACAGCATTGGATAGCGTGTGTGTGTCACAAACCCCAATTTACAGTGTGTTTGTCACAATACCATTGGACAGAGTGTTAGTCACAAACCCCCGTGGACAGTGTCAGTCACGAGCGGCATTAGACAGTGTGTTTGTCACAAAACACCCTGGACAGGGTGTGTGTCACAATCCCCATCGGACAGCGTGTGTGTCACAAACCCCGTTGGACAGTGTGTGTGTCACAAACCCCACTGGACAGCGTGTGTGTCACAAAAACCCATGGACAGTGTGCGTATCGCAAACCCCAATGGACATCGTGTGTGTCACAAACCCCTTTGGACAGTGTGTGTGTCACAAGCCCCATTGGACAGAGTGTGTGTGTCACAAACCCCATTGGACAGTGTGTGTGTGAGACACTTCATTGGACACCGTTTGTCTCACAAACCCCTCTGGACAGAGTGTGTGTCACAAACACCTCTGCACAGTGTGCGTTTCAGAAACCCAATTGGAAAGCGTGTGTGTCACAATCCCCATTGGACAGCATGTGTGTCACAAACCCCGTTGGACAGTGTGTGTGTCTCAAACCCCACTGGACAGAGTGTGTGTCACAAACGCCACTGGACAGCGTGTGTGTCACAAGCCCATTGGACAGAGTGCGTGTTTCGCAAACCCCATTGGAAAATGTATGTGTCACAAACCGCATTGGATAGCTTGTGTGTTTCGCAAACCCCATTGGATAGAGTGTGTGTGTCACAAACCCCATTGTACAGCGTGTTTATCACAAGCCCACTGGACAGAGTGTGTGTGTCACAGACTCCATTGGACAGCGTGTGTGTAACAAAGCCCAGTGAACACTGTGTGTGACACGAAGGCCATTGGATAGTGTATGTGTCACAAACCCCATTGGATAGCGAGTGTGTGTCACAAACCCTATTGGACACTGTGTGTGTCACAAAACCCACTGGACAGCGTGTGTGTCACGAACCCCATTGGACAGAGTGTGTGTGTCACAAACCCGTTTGGACAGTGTCTGTGTCACAAAATCTCCTGGACAGTTTGTGTGTCACAGAACCCATTGGACAGCATGCGTGTCACAAACACCATTGGACAGCGTGTGTGTCACAATCCCCATTGGACAGCGTGTGTGTCACATACCCCATTGGAAAGTGTGTGTGTCAGAAACCCCATTTGACAGAGTGTGTGTGACATACCCCATTGGACTGTGTGTTTATCACAAACACCATTGGAGAGAATGTGTGTCACAAGCCACTTTCGATAGCGTGTGTGTCACAATCCCCATTTGACAGCGTGTGTACTAAAAACACCATTGGACAGCGTGTGTGTGTATCAAACCCCATTGGAAAGTGTGTGAGTCACACACCTCATTGGATTGCGTTTGTGTGCCACAATCCCCATTTGACAACGTGTGTACTAAAAACACCATTGGACAGCGTGTGTGTGTATGAAACCCCATTGGTAAGTGTGTGAGTCACACACCTCATTGGATTGCGTTTGTGTGCCACAATCCCCATTTGACAACGTGTGTACTAAAAACACCATTGGACAGCGTGTGTGTGTATGAAACCCCATTGGTAAGTGTGTGAGTCACACACCTCATTGCATAGTGTGTGTCTGTCACAATCCCCATTGGACAGCGTGTCTGTCACAAACCCTTTGGACAGTGTGTGTGTCACAATCCCATTGGAAATAGTTGGTGTGCCAAATCCCATTGGAAATAGCGTTCGTTAGTCACAATCTCCATTGGACAGGGTGTGTGTCACAAACCCCTTTGGACGGCGTGTGTGTCACAAATCCCCGTGGACACTGTCTTTCACGAACGCCATTGGACAGTGTGTGTGTCACAAATGACCCTGGACAGTGTGTGTGTTATAATCCCCAGTGGACAGCGTGTGTGTCTCAAACCCCTGTGGACACTGTGTGTGTCAGAAACCCCATTGGACACTGTGTGTGTCACAAACCTCACATGACAGCGTGTGTGTCACAAACACCCATGTACAGTGTGCGTGTCACAAACCCCATTGGACATCGTGTGTGTCACAATTCCCGTTGGACAGTGTGTGTGTCACAAACCCCATGGGACAGAGTGTGTGTCACAAACACCATTGGACAGCATGTGTATCACAAGCCCATTGGACAGAGTGTTTGTGTCACAAAACCCACTGGACAGCGTACGTGTCACGAACCCCATTGGACAGCGTGTGCTTCACAAGCACTAGTGGACAGAGTGTGTGTGTCACAAAACCCGTTGTATAGTGTGTGTGTGTCACAAATGCTATTGGACAGTGTATGTGTCACAAAACCTATTGGAGAGCATGCATTGGACACCATTGGACAGCGTGTGTGTGTCACAGTCCCCATTGGACAGCGTGTGTGTCACAAACCCGGTTGGACAGTGTGTGTATCACAAACCTCACTGGACAGAGTCTGTGTCATGGACCCCACGGGACAGCGTGTGAGTCAAAAGCGCATTGGACAGCGTGTATGTGTCACAAACCCCATTGTACAGCGTGTTTGTCACAATCCACATTGGACAGCGTTTGTGTCACAAACTCCATCGGACAGAATGTGTGTGACAAACCGCATTGGACAGAGTGTGTGTCACAAACCCCATTGGACAGAGTGTGTGTGAGAAACCCTGTTGGACAGTGTGTGTGTGTCACAAACCCTTTGGACATTGTGTGTGTCACAAACCCCATTGGACAGCGTGTGTGTCAGTAACACCTCTGGACAGAATATGTGTCACAAACACCCCTGCACAGTGTGCGTGTCAGAAACCCAATTGGAAAGCGTGTGTGTCACAAACCCCTTTGGACAGTGTGTGTGTCACAAGCCCCATTGGACAGAGTGTGTGTGTCAAACCCCATTGTAAAGTGTATGTGTCACAGAACCCATTGGATAGAGTTTGTGTGTCACAAACCCTATTGGATAGTGTGTGTGTCACAAAACCCACTGGGAAGCGTGTGTGTCACGAACCCCATTGGACAGCGTGTGTGTGTCACAAACCCCTTTTGACAGCATGTGTATCAAAATAACCATTGGACAGCGTGCGTGTGTATCAAACCCCATTGGAAAGTGTGTGTGTCACAAACTCCAATGGACAGAGGGTGTGTGCCACAAACCCTAGTGGACACTGTGTGTGTCACAAACCCCACTGGACAGAGTTTATGTCACGAACCCCATTGGACAGAGTGTGTGTCACAATACCGATTGGACAGTGTGTGTGTCACAAACCCCATTGGACAACGTGCGTGTGTCACAATACCCTTTGGAAAGTGTGTGTGTCACAAAACCCATGGGACAGTGTGTGTGTCACAAATCCTATTGGACAGCGTGTTTGTCACAAAACCCATTGGACAGCATGCGTGTTACAAATACCATTGGACAGCCTGTGTGTGTCACAATCCCCATTGGACAGCATGTGTGTCACAAAACCCATTGGACAGTGCATGTGTGTCACAAACCCCAATGGAAAATGTATGTGTCACAAACCCCATTGTATAGTGTGTGTGTGTCACAACCCCTATTGGACAGCATGTGTGTCACAAGCGCCATTGGACAGAGTGTGTGTGTCACAATATCCATTGGACAGTGTGTCTGTCACAAAACCCATAGGACAGTGTGTGTGTCACAAACCGCATTGGACAGAGCTTGTGTCACAAACGCCATTGGACATCGTCTGCGTCACAAACCCCATTGGAAAGTCTATGTGTCACAAAACGCACTGGATAGAGTGTGTGTGTTGCAAACCCCATTGGACAGTGTGTGTCACAAACCCCATTGGACAGTGTGTGTGTGTTACACACCCCATTGGACGGTGTGTGTGTCACAAACCCCATTGGAAAGTGTATGTGTCAGAAACCCCATTTGACAGAGTGTGTGTCACAAACAGCATTGGACAACGTTTTTGTCACAAGCCCATTGGACAGAGTGTGTGTGTCACAAAACCCACTGGAGATCGTATGTGTCACGAACCCATTGGACAGTATGTGTGTCACAAACCCCATTGGGCAGTATGTGTGTCACAATCCCCAGTGGACAGCATGTGATTCATAAACCCCATTGGACAGTGTGTGTGTCATATAGCCCACTGGACACGTGTGTGTCACAAACACCCTTGGACAGTGTGAGTGTCACAAACCCCATTGGACAGCGGGTGAGTCACAAACCCCTTTGGACAGTGTGTGTGTCACAAACCCCATTGGACAGCATGTGTGTGTCACAAACCCCATTGGACAGCGTGTGTGTATAACAATACACATTGGACAGTGTGTGTGTCACAAAACCCATTGGACTGCGTGTGTGTCACAAACCCCTCTGGAAACTGTCTGTCACGAACACCATTACACAGTGTGTTTATCACAAACCACCCTGGACAGTGTGTGTGTCACAATCTCCAGTGGACAGGGTGTGTGTGACAAACCACTGTGGACACTGTGTGTGTCACAAACTCCATTGGACAGTGTCTTTGACACAAACTCCACTGGTCAGCGTGTGTGTCACAAAAACCCATGGACAGTGTGCGTGTCACAAACCCCATTGGACATCGTGTGTGTCACAATGCCCTTTGGGCAGTTTGTGTGTCACGAACCCCATTGGACAGTGTGTGTTTGTCACAATCCCCAATGGACAGTGTGTGTGTCACAAACCGCCTTGGACAGCGTGTGTGTCACAAACCCTGTTGGACAGTGTGTGTGTCACAAACCCCTTTGGACAGCGTGTGTGTGTAACAATACCCATTGGACAGTGTGTGTGTCGCAAACCCCATTGGACACCGTGTGTGTTACAAACCCCCGTGGACACTGTGTGTGTCACGAACGCCATTGGACAGTGTGTGTGTCACAAACCCCATTGGGCAGCATGTGTGTCACAATCCCCAGTGGACAGCATGTGATTCACAAACCCCATTGGACAGTGTGTGTGTCATATAGCCCACTGGACACGTGTGTGTCACAAACACCCATGGACAGTGTGAGTGTCACAAACCCCATTGGACAGCGGGTGAGTCACAAACCCCTTTGGACAGTGTGCGTGTCAGAAATCCCATTGGACAGCATGTGTGTGTCACAAACCCCATTGGACAGCGTGTGTGTATAACAATACCCATTGGACAGTGTGTGTGTCACAAACCCCATTGGACAGCATGTGTGTCACAAACCCCTGTGTAAACTGTCTGTCACGAACATCATTAGACAGTGTGTTTGTCACAAACCCCCCTGGACAGTGTGTGTGTCACAATCTCCAGTGGACAGCGTGTGTGTCACAAACCACTGTGGACACTGTGTGTGTCACAAACTCCATTGCACAGTGTCAGTGTCACAAACCCCATTGGACAGCGTGTGTGTCACAATTCTATTTGGACAGCGTGTGTGTCACAAACCCCATTGGACTGCATGTGAGTATCACAAAAACTATTGGAATGAGTGTGTGTCAGAAAACCCAATGTATAGAGTACGTGTGTCACAAACCCCACAGGATAGTGTGCGTGTGTCACAAACCCCATTAGAAAGTGTGTGTGTCACAAACCCCATTGGACACTGTGTATGTCTTTAACCCCATTGGACAGCGTCTGTGTGTCACAATCCCCATTGCACAAGGTGCGGGCGACAATCCCCATTGGACAGTGTGTGTCACAAACCCCCCTGGACAGTGTGTGTGTCACGATCACCATTGGAAAACTTGTGTGTCATAAACCAATTGCAGAGCCTGTGTTTCTCAATCCCCATTGGACAGCGTGTGTGTCACAAACTCCGTTGGACAGTTTGTGTGTCATAAACCCCATTAGACATTGTGTGTGTCACGAACCCCATTGGACAGCGTGTGTGTCACAATTCCCATTGGACAGCGTGTGTGTAACAATACCCATTGGACAGTGTATGTGTCACAAACTCCATTGGACAGCATGTGTGTATCACAAACCCCAATGGACAGCGTTTGTGTATAACAATACCCATTGGACAGTGTGTGTGTCACAAACCCCATTGGACAGCGTGTGTGTCACAAACCCCTGTGGAAACTGTCTGTCACGAACGCCATTAGACAGTGTGTGTGTCACAATCTCCAGTGCACAGCGTGTGTGTCACAAACCACTGTGGACACTGTGTGTGTCACAAACTCCATTGGACTGTGTCTGTGTCACAAACCCTACTAGTCAGCGTGAGTGTCACAAAAACCCATGGACAGTGTGTGTGTCACAAAACCCATTGGACATCGTGTGTGTCACAATGCCCTTTGGGCAGTTTGTGTGTCACTAACCCCATTGGACAGTGTGTGTGTGTCACAATCCCCAATGGACAGTGTGTCTGTCACAAACCCCATGGGACAGAGTGTGTGTGTCACAAACCATATTGGACAGCGTGTGTGTCACAATGCCCTTTGGGCAGTTTGTGTGTCACAAACCCCATTGGACAGTGTGTGTGTGTCACAATCCCCAATGCACAGTGTGTCTGTCACAAACCCCATGGGAAAGAGTGTGTGTGTCACAAACCGCATTGGACAGCGTGTGTGTGTAACAATTCCCATTGGAGAGTGTGTGTGTCGCAAAACCCATTAGACAGCGTGTGTGTTACAAACCCCCGTGGACACTCTGTGTGTCACGAACGCCATTGGACAGTGTGTGTGTCACAAACCCCATTGGGTAGTACGTGTGTCACAATCCCCAGTGGACAGCATGTGATTCACAAACCCCATTGGACAGTGTGTGTGTCATATTACCGACTGGACACATGTGTGTCACAAACACCCACGGACAGTGTGAGTATCACAAACCCCATTGGACAGCGGGTGAGTCACAAACCCCTTTGGACAGTGTGCGTGTCAGAAATCCCATTGGACAGCATGTGTGTGTCACAAACCCCATTGGACAGCGTGTGTGTATAACAATACCCATTGGACAGTGTGTGTGTCACAAACCCCATTGGACAGCATGTGTGTCACAAACCCCTGTGTAAACTGTCTGTCACGAACATCATTAGACAGTGTGTTTGTCACAAACCCCCCTGGACAGTGTGTGTGTCACAATCTCCAGTGGACAGCGTGTGTGTCACAAACCACTGTGGACACTGTGTGTGTCACAAACTCCATTGCACAGTGTCAGTGTCACAAACCCCATTGGACAGCGTGTGTGTCACAATTCTATTTGGACAGCGTGTGTGTCACAAACCCCATTGGACTGCATGTGAGTATCACAAAAACTATTGGAATGAGTGTGTGTCAGAAAACCCAATGTATAGAGTACGTGTGTCACAAACCCCACAGGATAGTGTGCGTGTGTCACAAACCCCATTAGAAAGTGTGTGTGTCACAAACCCCATTGGACACTGTGTATGTCTTTAACCCCATTGGACAGCGTCTGTGTGTCACAATCCCCATTGCACAAGGTGCGGGCGACAATCCCCATTGGACAGTGTGTGTCACAAACCCCCCTGGACAGTGTGTGTGTCACGATCACCATTGGAAAACTTGTGTGTCATAAACCAATTGCAGAGCCTGTGTTTCTCAATCCCCATTGGACAGCGTGTGTGTCACAAACTCCGTTGGACAGTTTGTGTGTCATAAACCCCATTAGACATTGTGTGTGTCACGAACCCCATTGGACAGCGTGTGTGTCACAATTCCCATTGGACAGCGTGTGTGTAACAATACCCATTGGACAGTGTATGTGTCACAAACTCCATTGGACAGCATGTGTGTATCACAAACCCCAATGGACAGCGTTTGTGTATAACAATACCCATTGGACAGTGTGTGTGTCACAAACCCCATTGGACAGCGTGTGTGTCACAAACCCCTGTGGAAACTGTCTGTCACGAACGCCATTAGACAGTGTGTGTGTCACAATCTCCAGTGCACAGCGTGTGTGTCACAAACCACTGTGGACACTGTGTGTGTCACAAACTCCATTGGACTGTGTCTGTGTCACAAACCCTACTAGTCAGCGTGAGTGTCACAAAAACCCATGGACAGTGTGTGTGTCACAAAACCCATTGGACATCGTGTGTGTCACAATGCCCTTTGGGCAGTTTGTGTGTCACTAACCCCATTGGACAGTGTGTGTGTGTCACAATCCCCAATGGACAGTGTGTCTGTCACAAACCCCATGGGACAGAGTGTGTGTGTCACAAACCATATTGGACAGCGTGTGTGTCACAATGCCCTTTGGGCAGTTTGTGTGTCACAAACCCCATTGGACAGTGTGTGTGTGTCACAATCCCCAATGCACAGTGTGTCTGTCACAAACCCCATGGGAAAGAGTGTGTGTGTCACAAACCGCATTGGACAGCGTGTGTGTGTAACAATTCCCATTGGAGAGTGTGTGTGTCGCAAAACCCATTAGACAGCGTGTGTGTTACAAACCCCCGTGGACACTCTGTGTGTCACGAACGCCATTGGACAGTGTGTGTGTCACAAACCCCATTGGGTAGTACGTGTGTCACAATCCCCAGTGGACAGCATGTGATTCACAAACCCCATTGGACAGTGTGTGTGTCATATTACCGACTGGACACATGTGTGTCACAAACACCCACGGACAGTGTGAGTATCACAAACCCCATTGGACAGCGGGTGAGTCACAAACCCCTTTGGACAGTGTGCGTGTCAGAAATCCCATTGGACAGCATGTGTGTGTCACAAACCCCATTGGACAGCGTGTGTGTATAACAATACCCATTGGACAGTGTGTGTGTCACAAACCCCATTGGACAGCATGTGTGTCACAAACCCCTGTGTAAACTGTCTGTCACGAACATCATTAGACAGTGTGTTTGTCACAAACCCCCCTGGACAGTGTGTGTGTCACAATCTCCAGTGGACAGCGTGTGTGTCACAAACCACTGTGGACACTGTGTGTGTCACAAACTCCATTGCACAGTGTCAGTGTCACAAACCCCATTGGACAGCGTGTGTGTCACAATTCTATTTGGACAGCGTGTGTGTCACAAACCCCATTGGACTGCATGTGAGTATCACAAAAACTATTGGAATGAGTGTGTGTCAGAAAACCCAATGTATAGAGTACGTGTGTCACAAACCCCACAGGATAGTGTGCGTGTGTCACAAACCCCATTAGAAAGTGTGTGTGTCACAAACCCCATTGGACACTGTGTATGTCTTTAACCCCATTGGACAGCGTCTGTGTGTCACAATCCCCATTGCACAAGGTGCGGGCGACAATCCCCATTGGACAGTGTGTGTCACAAACCCCCCTGGACAGTGTGTGTGTCACGATCACCATTGGAAAACTTGTGTGTCATAAACCAATTGCAGAGCCTGTGTTTCTCAATCCCCATTGGACAGCGTGTGTGTCACAAACTCCGTTGGACAGTTTGTGTGTCATAAACCCCATTAGACATTGTGTGTGTCACGAACCCCATTGGACAGCGTGTGTGTCACAATTCCCATTGGACAGCGTGTGTGTAACAATACCCATTGGACAGTGTATGTGTCACAAACTCCATTGGACAGCATGTGTGTATCACAAACCCCAATGGACAGCGTTTGTGTATAACAATACCCATTGGACAGTGTGTGTGTCACAAACCCCATTGGACAGCGTGTGTGTCACAAACCCCTGTGGAAACTGTCTGTCACGAACGCCATTAGACAGTGTGTGTGTCACAATCTCCAGTGCACAGCGTGTGTGTCACAAACCACTGTGGACACTGTGTGTGTCACAAACTCCATTGGACTGTGTCTGTGTCACAAACCCTACTAGTCAGCGTGAGTGTCACAAAAACCCATGGACAGTGTGTGTGTCACAAAACCCATTGGACATCGTGTGTGTCACAATGCCCTTTGGGCAGTTTGTGTGTCACTAACCCCATTGGACAGTGTGTGTGTGTCACAATCCCCAATGGACAGTGTGTCTGTCACAAACCCCATGGGACAGAGTGTGTGTGTCACAAACCATATTGGACAGCGTGTGTGTCACAATGCCCTTTGGGCAGTTTGTGTGTCACAAACCCCATTGGACAGTGTGTGTGTGTCACAATCCCCAATGCACAGTGTGTCTGTCACAAACCCCATGGGAAAGAGTGTGTGTGTCACAAACCGCATTGGACAGCGTGTGTGTGTAACAATTCCCATTGGAGAGTGTGTGTGTCGCAAAACCCATTAGACAGCGTGTGTGTTACAAACCCCCGTGGACACTCTGTGTGTCACGAACGCCATTGGACAGTGTGTGTGTCACAAACCCCATTGGGTAGTACGTGTGTCACAATCCCCAGTGGACAGCATGTGATTCACAAACCCCATTGGACAGTGTGTGTGTCATATTACCGACTGGACACATGTGTGTCACAAACACCCACGGACAGTGTGAGTATCACAAACCCCATTGGACAGCGGGTGAGTCACAAACCCCTTTGGACAGTATGCGCGTCACAAACACCATTGGCCAGTGTGTGTGTAACAAATCCAATTGGTGAGCGTGTGTGTCACAAACCCCATTGGACAGCGTGTGTGTCACAAACCCCTCTGGAAACTGTCTGTCACGAACGCCATTAGACAGTGTGTTTGTCACAAACCCCCCTGGACAGTGTGTGTGTCACAATTTCCAGTGGATAGCGTGTGTGTCACAAACCACTGTGGACACTGTGTGTGTCACAAACTCCATTGGACAGTGTCTGTGTCACAAACCCCACTGGTCAGCGTGTCTGTTACAAAAACCCATGGACAGTGTGTGTGTCACAAACCCCATAGGACAGCGTGTGTGTGTAACAAAACCCATTGGACAGTGTGTGTGTCACAAACCCCTTTGGACAGAGCGTGTGTTACAAACCCCCGTGGACACTGTGTCTGTCACGAACGCCATTGGACAGTGTGTGTGTCACAAACCCCATTGGGCAGTATGTGTGTCACAATCCCCAGTGGACAGCATGTGACTCACAAATCCCATTGGACAGTGTGTGTGTCATATAGCCCACTGGACACGTGTGTGTCACAAACCCTATTGGACAGTGTGAGTGTCACAAACCCCATTGGACAGTGGGTGAGTCACAAACCCCTTTGGACAGTGTGTGTGTCACAAACCGCATTGGATAGAATGTGCGTGTCACAAACCCCATTGGACAGCGTGTGTGTCACAAACCCCTGTGGACAATGTGTGTGTCACAAACTCCACTGGACAGTGTCTGGGTCACAAACCCCACTGGTCAGCGTGTGTGTCACAAAAACCCATTGACAGTGTGCATGTCACAAACCCCATTGGACAGCGAGTGTTTCACAAACCCCTTTGGACAGTGTGTGTGTCATAAACCCTATTGAACAGCGTGTGTGTGTCATAATCCCCAATAGAAAGTGTGTCTCTCACAAACCCCATTGGACAGAGTGTGTGTCACAAACACCATTGGAAAGCGTGTGTGTTAAAAGCCCATTGGACAGAGTGTGTGTATCACAAAACCCACTGGACAGCGTATGTGTCACGAACCCCACTGGACAGCGTGTGTGTCAGAAGCGCCATTGGACAGAGTGTGTGTGACACAAACCCCATTGGATAGTGTGTGTGTGTCACATACCCTATTGGAGAACATGCGTGTCACAAACACCATTGGACAGCGTTTGTGTGTCACAATCCCCATTGTACAGTGTACGTGTCTCAAACCCCATTGGCCATCCTGTGTGTCAGACACCCCATTGGACAGCGTGTGTGTCACAAACAACATTGGACAGCGTGTGTGTGTCACAATCCCCATTGGACAGTGTGTGTTTCACAAAACCCATTGGAGAGCATGTGTGTGTCACAAACGCCACTGGATAGCGTGTGTATGTCACAAACCCTATTGGACGGCATGTGTGTCACAAGAAACACTGGACAGAGTGTGTGTGACACAATCCGCATTGGACTGTTTGTGTGTCACAAACCGCACTGGACAGCGTGTGTGTGTAACAATACCCATTGGACAGCGTGTGTGTCACAAACCCCATTGGACAGCGTGTGTGTCACAAACCCCCGTGGACACTGTCTGTCATGAACGCCATTGGACTGTGTGTGTGTCACAAACCCCACTGCACAGCGTGTGTGTCACAAACACTATTGGACAACGGGTGTGTCACAAACCGCATGGGACAGAGTGTGTGTCACAAACACCATTGGACAACGTGTGTGTCACAAGCCCATTGGACAGGGTTTGTGTAGTCACAAAACCCACTGGACATCGTATGTGTTACGAACCCCATTGGACAGCGTGTGTGTCACAAGCGCCATTGGACAGAGTGTGTGTGTCACAAACCCCATTGGATAGTGTGTGTGTGTCACAAACCCTATTGGAGAGTGTGTGTGTCACAAAACCTATTGGAGAGCATGTGTGTCACAAACACCGTTGGAAAGCGTGTGTGTGTCACAATCCCCATTGGACAGTGTGTGTGTCACAAACCCCTTTGGACAGTGTGTGTGTCACTAACCCCAATGGACAGAGCGTGAGTCACGAACCCCATTGGACAGAGTGTGTGTCACAAGTTCCATTGGACAGAGTGTGTATGTCACAAACCCCATTGGACAGCGTGTGTTCTACAAACGTCATTGGAAAGTATGTGTGTCACAAACCCCATTAGACAGCGTGTGTGTGTCACAATCCCCATTGGACAGTGTGTGTTTCACAAAACCCATTGGATAGCGCATGTGTGTCACAAACCCCACTGGACACCGTGTGTGTCACGCACCCCATTGGACAGCGTGTGAGTCACATGACCCATTGGACAGCCTGTTTGTCACAAACCCCATGGGACAGAGTGTTTGTCCCACAAACCGCATTGGACAGTGTGTGTGTCACAAAACCTATTGGACAGTGTGTGTGTCACAAACCCCATTGGACAGCGTGTGTGTGTAACAATACCCATTGGACAGTGTGTCTGTCACAAACCCCATGGGACAGAGAGTGTGTGCGACAATACCCATTGGACAGTGTGTGTGTCACAAACCCCATTGGACAGCGTGTGTGTGTGTCACAATCCCCAATGGACAGTGTGTCTGTCAAAAACCCCATGGGACAGAGAGTGTGTGTAACAATACCCATTGGACAGTGTGTGTGTCACAAACCCCTTTGGACACCGTGTGTGTTACAAACCCCCATGGACACTCTGTGTGTCATGAACGCCATTGGACAGTGTGTGTGTCACAAACCCCATTGGGCAGTATGTGTGTCACAATCCCCAGTGGACAGCATGTGACTCACAAATCCCATTGGACAGTGTGTGTGTCATATAGCCCACTGGACACGTGTGTGTCACAAACACCCATGGACAGTGTGAGTGTCATAAAACCCCATTGGACAGCGGCTGAGTCACAAACACCTTTGGACAGTGTGTGTGTCACAAACCCCATTGGATAGCATGTGTGTGTCACAAACCCCATTGGACTGCGTGTGTGTCACAAACCCCTCTGGAAACTGTCTGTCACGAACGCCATTAGACAGTGTGTTTGTCACAAACCCCCATGGACAGTGTGTGTGTCACAATCTCCAGTGGACAGCGTGTGTATCACAAACCACTGTGGACACTGTGTGTGTCACAAACTCCATTGGACAGTGTCTGTGTCACAAACCCCACTGGTCAGCGTGTGTGTCACAAAAACCCATGGACAGTGTGCGTGTCACAAACCCCATTGGACATCCTGTGTGTCATAATGCTCTTTGGACACTGTGTGTGTCACAAACCCCATTGGACAGTGTGTGTGTGTCACAATTCCCAATGGACAGTGTGTCTGTCACAAACGCCATGGGACAGAGTGTTTGTGTCACAAACCGCATTGGACAGCGTGTGTGTCACAAACCCTATTGGACAGTGTGTGTGTCACAAACCCCATTGGACAGCGTGTGTGTGTAACAATACCCATTGGGCAGAATGTGTTTCATAATCCCCAGTGGACAGCATGTGATTCACAAAGCCCATTGGAGAGTGTGTGTGTCATATAGCCACCTGGACACGTGCGTGTCACAAACACCCATCGACAGTGTGAGTGTCACAAACCCCATTGGACAGCGGGTGAATCACAAACCCCTTTGGACAGTGTGTGTGTCACAAACCCGATAGGACAGCATGTGTGTGTCACAAACCCCATTGGACAGCGTGTGTGTATAACAATACCCATTGGACAGTGTGTGTGTCACAAACCCCATTGGACAGCGTGTGTGTCCAAAACCCTGTGGAAACTGTCTGTCACGAACGTCATTAGACAGTGTGTTTGTCACAAACCCCCCTGGACAGTGTGTGTGTCACAATCTCCAGTGCACAGCGTGTGTGTCACAAACCACAGTGGACACTGTGTGTGTCACAAACTCCATTGGACAGTGTCTGTGTCACAAACCCCACTGGTCAGCGTGTGTGTCACAAACCCCTTTAGACAGTGTGTGTGTCACAAACCCCATTGGACTGCATGTGTGTGTCACAAACCCCATTGGACAGCGTGTGTGTCACAAACCCCATTGGACTGCATGTGAGAATCACAAAAACTATTGGAATGAGTGTGTGTCAGAAACCCCATTGTATAGAGTACGCGTGTCACAAACCCCATAGGATTGTGTGCGTGTGTCACATACCCCATTAGAAAGTGTGTGTGTCACAAACCCCATTGGACATTGTGTATGTCTTTAACCCCATTGGACAGCGTGTGTGTCACAAAAACCCATGGACAGTGTGCGTGTCACAAACCCCATTGGACATCGTGTGTGTCACAATGCCCTTTGGACAGTGTGTGTGTCACAAACCCCATTGGACAGTGTGTGTGTGTCACAATCCCCAACGGACAGTGTGTCTGTCACAAACCCCATGGGACAAAGTGTGTGTGTCACAAACCGCTTTGGACAGCGTGTGTGTGACAAACCCTATTGGACAGTGTGTGTGTCACAAACCCCATTGGACAGCGTGTGTCTGTAACAATACCCATTGGAGAGTGTGTGTGTCGCAAACCCCATTGGACAGCTTGTGTGTTACAAACCCCCGTGGACACTGTGTGTGTCACGAACGCCATTGGACAGTGTGTGTGTCACAAACCTCATTGGGCAGTATGTGTGTCACAATCCCCAGTGGACAGCATGTGATTCACAAACCGCATTGGACAGCATGTGCGTGTCATAAACCCCATTGGACAGCGTGTGTGTATAACAATACCCATTGGACAGTGTGTGTGTCACAAACCCCATTGGACAGCGAGTGTGTCACAAAGCCCACTGGTCAGCGTTTGTGTCAAAAAAACCCATGGACAGTGTGCATGTCACAAACCCCATTGGACATCGTGTGTGTGTCATAATCCCCAATGGAAAGTGTGTCCGTCACAAACGGCATGGGACAGAGTGTGTGTCACAAACACCATTGGAAAGCGTGTGTGTTACAAGCCCATTGGACAGAGTGTGTGTGTCACAAAACCCACTGGAGAGCGTATGTGTCATGAACCCCACTGGACAGCGTGTGTGTCAGAAGCGCCATTGGACAGAGTGTGTGTGTCACAAACCCCATTGGATATCGTGTGTGTCACAATCCCCATTTGACAGCGTGTGTGTCACAAACAACATTGGACAGCGTGTGTGTGTCCCAATTCCCATTGGACAGTGTGTGTTTCACAAAACCCATTGGAGAGCATGTGTGTGTCACAAACCCCACTGGATAGCGTGTGTATGTCACAAACCCTATTGGACAGCGTGTGTGTCACAAGAAACACTGGACAGAGTGTGTGTATCACAATCCCCATTGGACTGTTTGTGTGTCACAAACCCCATGGGATATAGTGTGTGTGTCACAAACCGCACTGGACATCCTGTGTGTCACAAACCCTATTGGACAGTGTGTGCGTCACAAACCCCATTGGACAGCATGTGTGTAACAATACCCATTGGACAGCGTGTGTGTCACAAACCCCATTGGACATCGTGTGTGTCACAAACCCCCGTGGACACTGTCTGTCATGAACGCCATTGGACTGTGTGTATGTCTCAAACCGCCCTGGACAGTGTGTGTGTCACAATCCCCAGTGGACAGCGTTTGTGTCACAAACCCCCGTGGACACTTTGTGTGTCACAAACCCCATTGGACAGTGTGTGTGTCACAAAGCCCACTTCACAGCGTGTGTGTCACAAACACCCATGGACAGTGTGTGTGTCACAAACCCCATGGGACAGAGTGTGTGTTACAAACACCATTGGACAACGTGTGTGTTACAAGCCCATTGGGCAGTGTGTGTGTGTCACAAAACCCACTGGAGAGCGTATGTGTCACGAACCCCATTGGACAGCGTGTGTGTCACAAGGGCCATTGGACAGAGTTTGCGTGTCACAAACCCCATTGGATAGTGCGTGTATGTCACAAACCCTATTGGACAGTGTGTGTGTCACAAAACCTATTGGAGAGCATGTGTGTCACAAACACCATTGGAAAGCGTGTGTGTGTCACAATCCCCATTGGACAGCGTGTCTGTACAAACCCCATTGGACAGTGTGTGTGTCACTATCCCCACTGGACAGCGCGTGTGTCATGAACCCCATTGGACAGAGTGTGTGTCACAAGATCCATTGGACAGTGTGTGTGTGTCACAAACCCCATTGGACAGCGTGAGTTTTACAAACGTCATTGGAAAGTTTGTGTGTCTCAAACCCCATTGGATAGAGTTTGTGTGTAACAAACCCCATTGGAAAGTGTGTATGTGTTCACAAATCCCATTGGATAGCGTGTGTGTGTCACAATCCCCATTGGACAGTGTACGTGTCACGAAACCCATTGGACAGCGTGTGTACCATGAAAACCATTGGATAGCGTGTGTGTCACAAGCACCATTGGACAGAGTGCGTGTGTTACAAACCCCATTAGACAGCGTGTGAGACGAACCTCATTGGACAGTGTGTGTGTCACAAAACCACTGGACAGTGTGTGTGTCACAAACCCCATTGGACAGAGTGGGTGTGAGAAACCCCATTGGACATTGTGTGTGTCACAAACTGCCCTGGATAGTGTGTGTGTCACAGACCCCCAGGATAGCGTGTGTGTCACAGACCCCATTGGACAGCGTGTGGATCACAAACACCTGTGGACACTGTGTTTGTCACAAACCCCATGGGACAGTGTGTGTGTCACAAACCCCACTGGACAGCGTGTGTGTCACGAACCCCATTGGACAGCATGTGTGTCACAAGCCCCATTGGACAGAGTGTGTGTGTCACAAAACCCATTGGACAGTGTGTGTGTCACAAAACCCCCAGGACAGTGTGTGTGTCACAAACAGCATTGGACAGAGTGTGTGTGACAAACCCCATTGGACAGCATGTGTGTCACATACCCGCCAGGATAGTGAGTGTGTCACAAACCCCCTGGACAGCGTGTGGGTCACAAACGCCGTTGGACAGCGGGTGTGTCACAAGCCCCATTGGACAGCGTGTGTGTTGCAAACCCCTGTGGACACTGTGTATGTCACAAAACCCATTAGAAAGTGTGTGTCACAATCCCCCTGGATAGTATGTCACAAACCCCCTGGACAGCGTGTGTCACAAAACCCATTGGACAGCCTGTGTGTCAAAAACACCGTTGGACAGTGTGTGTGTCACAAACACCATGGGACAGTGTGTGTGTCACAAACCACATTGGACAGTGTGTGTGGCATAAACCCTTCTGGACAGCCTGTGTGACACAAACTACCCTGGACAGTGTGTGTTTCACAAACCACATTTGACAGAGTGTGTGTCACAAACCCCAATGGACAGTGTGTGTGTCACAAACCCTATTGGACAGCGTGTGGGTGTCACAAACCCCAATAGACATTGTGTGTTTCACAAACCGCATTGGACAGTGTGTGTGTCACAAACCCAACTAGACAGCGTGTGTGTCACGAACCGCATTAGACAGCGTGTGTGTCACAAGTCCCATTGAACAGAGTGTATGTGTCACAAGCCCCATTTGACAGCGTGTATGTCACAAACACCATTGGGCATTGTGTGTCACAAAGCTGCCTGGACAGTGTGTGTGTCAAAAACACCTTTGTTTAGCGTGTGTGTCACAAACCCATTTGGACTGCTTGTGTGTATCACAAACCGTATCGGAGAGTGTGTGTGTCAGAAACCCCATTGGATATAGTATGTGTGTCACAAACCCCATTGGATAGT
Organism: Columba livia; assembly: GCF_036013475.1. Classification (NCBI taxonomy): domain Eukaryota; kingdom Metazoa; phylum Chordata; class Aves; order Columbiformes; family Columbidae; genus Columba; species Columba livia. The sequence goes on along the minus strand of NW_027043042.1, from coordinate 691,011 downwards.
TTGTATGTGTCATAATCCCCATTGGACAGTGTGTCTGACACACCCTCATGGACCGCTTGTATGTCAAAAACCCCATTGGACAGTGTCTGTGTAATAAAACCCATTGGACAGCCTGTGTTTCACAATCCCCATTGGACAGTGTGTGTGACACACCCCCATGGACCGTGTGTATGTCAAAAAACCCATTGGACAGTGTGTGTGTCAGAAACCACATTAGACAGTGTTTGTGTCACAAAAAACCTTGGACAGTGCGTGTGTCACAAACCCCATTGTATAGTGTGTGTGTCACAAACCCCCCTGTACAGTCCTTGCATCACGAACGCCATTGGACAGTGTGTGTGTCATAAACCCCATTGGACAGCGTGTGTCACAAACCCTCCTGGACAGTGTCTGTGTCACAAACCCCCCTGGACAGTGTGTGTGTCACGATCAGCATTGGACAGTTTGTGTGTCACAAACCACATTGGAAAGCATGTGTGTGTCACAAACTGCATTGAATAGTTTGTGTGTGTCACAAATCCCATTGGAAAGCCTGTGTTTCACAAACCGCATTGGACAGTGTGTGTGTCCAAATCCCCATTGGACAGCGTGCGTTTCTCAAACCCCATTGGACAGTGTGTGTGACACAAACCCTATTGGACAGTGTGTGTGTCACAAACCCCATTAGACAGTGTGTGTGTCACGAACCCCATTGGATAGTGTGTGTGTCACAAACCCCATTGGACAGTGTGTTTCACAAAACTTCCCGGACAGTGTGTGTGTCACAAACCCCATTGGACAGTGTGTGTGCCACAAACCCCATTAGGCAGTGTGTGTGTCAAAAACCCGATTTGACAGTGTGTGTGTCACAAAACCCATTGGACAGTGTGTGTGTCACAAACCCCATTGGACAGTGTGTGTCACAAACCTTCCTGGGCAGTGTGTGTGTCACGAACCTCATTGGAAAACGTTGGTGTGTCACAATCCCCATGGACAGCGTGCATGTCACAATACCCATTGGAAAGTGTTTGTCAAAACCCCCATGGACAGTATGTGTTTCACAAACCCCATTGGACAGCTTGTGTAGTCACAAACCTCATTGGACAGTGTGTGTGTCACAAAGCCCCCTGGACAGTGTGTGCTTCACGATCCCCATTGGACAGCTTGTGTGTCACAAACCACATTGGAATGCACGTGTGTGTCACAAACCCCATTGGAATCTGTGTGTGTCACAAATCACATTGAATATTGTCTGGGTGTCACAAAACCCATTAGACAGTGCGTGTGTCATAAACCCCATTGGACAGCCTGTGTATCACAATCCTATTTGGACAGCGTGTGTGTCACAAACACCATTGGACTGCATGTGAGTATCACAAAAACTATTGGAATGAGTGTGTGTCAGAAACCCCATTGGATAGAGTACGCGTGTCACAAACCCCATAGGATAGTGTGCGTGTGTCACAAACCCCATTAGAAAGTGTGTGTGTCACAAACCCCATTGGACACTGTGTATGTCTTTAACCCCATTGGACAGCGTGTGTGTGTCACAATCCCCATTGCACAGCGTGTGTACGACAATCCCCATTGGACAGTGTGTGTCACAAACCCCCCTGGACAGTGTGTGTGTCACGATCACCATTGGACAACTTGTGTGTCATAAACCCATTGCAAAGCCTGTGTTTCTCAATCCCCATTGGACACCGTGTTTGTCACAAACCCCATTGGACAGTGTGTGTCACAAACCCCATTGGACAGTGTGTGTCACGAACCCCATTGGACAGTGTGTTTCTAATAAACCCCCCTGGACAGAATGTTTGTCACAAACACCATTGGACAGTGTGTGTGTCACAAACCGCATTGGATAGTGTGTGTGTGTCACAAAACCCATTAGACAGTGTGTGTGTCACACACCCCATTGGACACCGTGTATGTCACAATCCCCACTGGACAGTGTGCGTGTTATACACCTCATAGGACAGCGTGTCTGTGTCATAATCCCCTTTGGACAGCGTGTGTGTGTCACAAACCCCGTTGGACCGTGTGTTTGTCACGAACCCCATTGGACAGTGTGTATGTAAAAAAACCCATAGGCCAGTGTGTGTGGCAAAAACCGCCCATCACAGTCTGTGTGTCACGAACGCCACTGGACAGCGCGTGTGTTTCAGAAACCACATTGGACAGTGTGTGTGTGTCACAATCCAAATTGGACAGCGTGTGTGTCACAAACCCCCCTGGACAGTGTGTGTGTCACGAACCCCATAGGACAGCGTGTGTGTCACAAACCCCGTTGGACAGTGTGTGTGTCATAAACCGCATAAGACAGTGTGTGTGTCACAAAACCCATTTGAGAGCGTGTGTGTCACAAACCCCATTGTACAGTGTGTATGTCATAAAACCCGTTGGACAGCATGTGTTTGTCACAATCCTCATTGGATATTGTGTGTGTCATAAACCCCATTGGACAGCCTGTGTTTCGTATTTCCCATTGGACAGCGTGTGTGTCACAAATCCCATTGGACTGTGTGTGTCAGATACCCCCATGGACAGCGTGTTTGTCACAAGCACCATTGGACACAGTGTGTGTGTTACAATCTCCATTGGACAGTGTGTGTGTCATAAACCCCATTGGACAACTTTGTTTCACAATCCCCATTGGAAAGTGTGTGAGTGACGAACCGCATTGGACAGTGTGTGTCACAAACACCCCTGGACAGCGTGTGTGTCACGAACCCCGTTGGACAGTGTGTGTGTTCTAAACGCACCTGGACAGCGTGTATGTCAGAATCCGCATTGGACAAAGTGTTCGTCACAAATCCCATTGGACAGTGTGTGTCACAAACCCCCCTGGACAGTGTGTGTGTCACAAACCCCATTTGACAGCGTGTGTGTGTCACGATCCCCATTGGACAGCGTGTGTGTCACAATCCCCATTGGACAGTGTTTGTCACAAACCCCCATGGACAGTGTGTCTGTGAAGAACCCCATTGCACAGCGTGTCTGTCACAAACCCCATTGGACAGCGTGTGTGTCTCAAACTGCATTGGATCATTTGTGTGTGTCACAAAACCCATTAGAAAGTGTGTGTGTCATAAACCCTATTGGACAGCCTTTGTGTCACAATCCCCATTGGAAAGCGAGTGTGTCACAATCCCCAGTGGACAGTGTGTGTCACAAAGCTGCCTGGACAGTGTGTGTGTCAAAAACCCCTTTGTTTAGCGTGTGTGTCACAAACCCGTTTGGACTGCTTCTGTGTATCACAAACCCTATCGTAAAGTGTGTGTGTCAGAAACCCCATTGGATAGAGTATGTGTGTCACAGACCCCATTGGATAGTTTGTATGTGTCACAATCCCAATTGGATAGTGTGTGTGTAATAAACCCCATTGGACAGCGTGTGTGTGTCACAATTCCCATTGGACAGTGTGTGTGACACACCCCCATGGACCGTTTGTATGTCAAAAACCCCATTGGACAGTGTGCGTGTCACAAACCCCATTAGACAGTGTGTGTGTCACAAAACCCTTTGGACAGCGTGGTTGTAACAAAGGCCATTGGACAGCTTGTGTGTCACAGAAAACATAGGACAGTGTGTGTCACAGACCAGCCTGGATAGTGTGTGTGCCACAATCCTCATTGGATAGCATGAGTGTCATAAACCCATTGGACAGCCTGTGTTTCACAATACCCATTGGACACTGTCTTTATCACAAACCCCATTGGACAGTGTGTGTCACGAACCCCATTGGACAGAATGTGTTTTACAAACCCCATTGGACAGTGTGTGTGTCACAAGTCCTCCTGGACAGTGTGTGTGTCACGGACCCCATTGAACAGCGTGTGTGTCAGAAACCACATTGGACAGTGTGTGTGTCACAAAGCCCCCTGGACACAGTGTGTGTCACAAACAACATTGGACAGCGTGCGTGTCACAAAACCGATTGAACAGTGGGTGTGTCGTAAACTCCATTGGACATGTTGGTGTATCACAATCATCATTGGACAGCGTGCGTGTCACAATACCCATTGGACAGTGTTTGTCACAAAGCCCCATTGCACAGAGTGTGTGTCACAAACCCCCCTGGACAGTGTTTGTGTCACGATGCACATTGGACAGCTTGTGTGTCACAAACCACATTGGAAAGCATGTGGTTGTCACAAACCCCATTGGAATGTGTATGTGTCACAAACCGCATTGGATAGTGTGTGTGTGTGTGTCACAAAACCCAATAGACAGTGTGTGTGTCATAAACCCCCTTGGACAGCCTGTGTGTCACAATCCTATTTGGACATCATGTGTGTCACAAACCCCATTGGTCAGCGAGTGTGTCATAAAGCCCATTGGACAGCCTGTGTTTCACAAACCCCATTGGATAGTATGAATATCATAAAACCCATTGGACAGCGATTGTGTGTCACAATCCCCATTGGACAGCATGTGTTTCACAAAACCCATTTGACAGTGTCTGTCACAAACGCCTCTGGACAGTGTGTGTGTCACGAACCCCATTGGACAGCGTGTGTGTCACAAACACCATTGGACAGTGTGTCTCTCACAAACCCCAGTAGAGAGTGTATGTGTCAAGAACCCCATTGGACAGAGTGTGTGTGTCACAAACCCCATTGGACAGTGTGTGTGTCACAAACCCCCCTGGACAGCATGTGTGTCACAAACACCATTGGACAGCGTGTGTGTCACAATCCCATTAGACAGTGTGTGTGTCATAAACCCCGTTGGACAGCGTGTGTATGTCACAATCCTCATTGGACATTGTGTGTGTCATATACCACAATGGGCACCCTGTGTTTCGCATTCCCCATTGGACAGCGTGTGAGCCACATACCCCATTGGACAGTGTATGTCACAAACCCCCATGGACAGCGTGTGTGTCATGAACCCAATTGGACAGTGTGTGCATCACAAACCCCCCTGGACAGCGTGTGTGTCAGAATCCGCATTGGACAAAGTGTTTGTCACAAACCCCATTGGACAGTGTGTGTCACAAACCCCCCTGGACAGTGTGTGTGTCACGAAACCCATTTGACAGTATGTGTGTCACAAAGAACATTGGACACTGTGTGTGTCACAAACCCCATTAGACAGTGTATGTGTCACAAACACCATTGGACAGTGTGCGTGACATAAACCCCATTGGACAATATGTCTGTGTCACAGTCCCCATTGGACAGCGTTTGTGTGTCACAAAACCCCATGGAACGTGTGTATGTCACGAACCCCATCGGACAGTGTGTGTCTCACGAACCCCATTGGACAGTATGTGTGTAACAAACCCCAGAGGCCAACGTGTGTCTCAAAAACCGCCCTGTACAGTCTGTGTGTCACGAACGCCACTGGACAGCCTGTGTGTGTGAGAAACCACATTGGACAGTGTGTGTGTGTCACAATCTCCATTGAAAGCGTGCGTGTCACAATCCCCATTGGACAGTGTGTGTCACAAACCCCCCTGCACAGTGTGTGTGTCACGATCACCATTGGACAGCTTGTGTGTCATAAACGCATTGGACAGCCTGTGTTTCACAATCGCCATTGGACAGAGTGAGTGTCAAAAACCCATTGGATTGCCTGTGTTTCACAATACCCATTGAACAACGTGAGTGTCATAAACCCATTGGAGAGCCTGTGTTTCACAATCCCCATTCGACACCGTGTTTGTCACAAACCACATTGGACAGTGTGTCTGTCACAAACCCTCCTGGACAGAGTGTAAGTCACAAACATCATTGGACAGCGTGTGTGTCACAAAACCAATTGGACAGTGTTTGTGTCATTAACCCCATTGGACAGGCTGTGTGTCACAATCCTATTTGGAAGCGTGTGTGTCACAAATCCCATTGGTCAGCGAGTGTGTCATAAAGCCCATTGGACAGCCTTGTCTCACCAACCCCATTGGACAGTGTGTGTGTCACAATCCCCCCTGTACAGTCTGTGTGTCACGAACCCCATTGTACAGCGTGTTTGTCACAAACCCCATTGGACAGGGTGTGTCACAAACCCTCTTGGACAGTCTGTGTGTCACGAACGCCATTGGAAAGCGTGTGTGTCACAAACCCCTTTGGACTGTGAGTGTCACAAACCATCTTGGACAGTGTGTGTGTCACGAACCCCATTGGACAGCGTGTGTGTCTCACAAACCCCCATGGACAGTGTGTGTGTCACGAACCCCATTGGACAGCGTGTGTGTCACAAACCCCATTAAACAGTGTGTATGTGTCACAAACACTATTGGACAGTGTGCGTGTCACAATCCCCGTTGGACAGTGTTTGTCAAAAACCCTGGACAGTGTGTGTGTCATGAGCCTCATTGGACATCGTGAGTATCACAAAACCCATTGGAATGTGTGTGTGTCTCAAACTGCTTTGGATCGTTTGTGTGTGTCACAAAATCATTAGACAGTGTGTTTGTCATAAACCCCATTGGATAGATTATGTGTGTCACAAACCCCATTGGATAGTGTGTGTGAAACAAACCCCATTAGAAAGTGTGTGTGTCACAAAACCCACTTAGCAGTGTGTGTGATTGTCACAATCCTCATTGGACAACGTTCGTGTCATAATTCCCATTGGACAGTGTGTGTCACAAACCTCCATGGACAAAGTGTGTGTCACAAACCCCTTTGGAAAGGGTGTGTCACAAAACCCATTGGACACTGTGTGTCACAAAACCCATTGGTCAGTGTGTGTGTCTTAAATGCCATCAGTCAGCGTGTGTGTGTCACAGTCCCCAATGGACAGTGTGTATTTCATAGACCTCATTGGACAGCCTGTGTTTCACAATCCCCGTTGGACATCGTGTGTGTCAAAAACCCCATTGGACAGGGTGTGTCAAAAACACCACTGGACAGTCTGTGTGTCATAAACCCCATTGGACAGCGTGTGTGTTACCAACCCCATTGGACAGCGTGTGTGTGTCATAAACCACATTGGACAGTGTGTGTGTGTCAAAATCCCCATTGAACAGCGTGCGTGTCACAATTCCCATTGGACAGTGTGTGTACAACAAACCCCATTGGATAATGTGTGTCACATTCCCCATTGGACAGTGTGTGTGTCACAAACACCATTGGACAGTGTGTGTGCTACAAAACGTAATGGACAGTGTATGTGTCACAAACGCAGTTGCACAGCGTGTGTTTTACAAACCCCATTGGACAGCGTGTGGGTCACAATCCCAGTTGGACATCGTGTGTGTCACAAACACCATTAGACAGTGTGTGTGTCACAAACCCGTCTTGACAGCGTGTGTGTCACAAACCCCATTGGACAATGTGTGTGTCACAAACACCTCTGGACAGCGTGTGTGTTACAAACCCTTCTGGACAGTGTGTTTGTCACAAACCCATTTGGAAAGTGTGTGTGTATCTCAAACCCCATTGAATAGCGTGTGTGTGTCACAAACCCCATAGGACACTGTGTGTGTCATGAACCCCATTGTATAGCGTGTTTGTGTGACAAACCCCATTAGACAGCGTGTTTGTCTCAAACCCAGACAGCGTGCGTGACTCAAACCTCATTGGACAGAGTGTATGTCACAAAAGTCATTGGACAGCGTGTGAGCCTCAAACATATTGGACACTGAGTGTGTATCTCACATGCCATTGGACAGCTATTGTGTGTCACAAGCCCCATTGGACAGTGTGTGTGACACAAATCCCATTGAACAACGTGTATATCACAAACCCCTATGGACAGTGTGTGTGTCTCAAACCCATTGGACAGTGTGCGTGTGACAAACTCCTCTGGACAGCGTGTTTTTCACAAACCCTTCTGTATAGTGTGTGTGTCACAAAAGACATTGGACAACGTGTGTGTCTCAAACCTCACTAGACAGTGTGTGTGTCACAAACGACATTGGACAGTGTGTGTGTCTCAAACACATTGGACAATGTGTGTGTATCATATCCCATTGGACAGCGTGTGTGTGTCACAAACCCCATTGGACAGCGTGTGTCACAAACCCCATTGGACAACGTGTGTGTCTCAAACCGCATTGGACAGTGTGTGTGTCAGAAACCCCATTGGACAGTGTGCGTTTCTCAAACCCCATTGGACTGCGTGTGTCTCAAAAACCCCATCGGACAGTGTGTGTGTCACAAACCCCATTTAACAGCCTCTGTGTTTCACAAACCCCATTGGACAGCGTGTGTGTGTCACAATCCCCATTGGACAGTTTGGTTGTCACAAAACCCACTGGACAATATGTGTGTCATAAACCACATTCGAATATTTGTTTATCACAAGCCCCTTTGGATATCCTGTGTGTGTCACAAACCCCACTGGACACTCTGTGTGACAAAAACCCCATTGGGCAGCCTGTGTTTCTCAAACCCCATTGGACATTGTGCATGTCTCAAATCCCTTTGGACAGTGTGTGTCTCAAACCCCATTGGACACTCTGTCTGTCTCAAACCCCATTGGACAGCGTGTGTTTTACAAACCCCTCTAGACAGTGTTTCAAATTTTTCCAGTTCTCTCAAAATTTTTAAAATCCTGTTGAATCTTATAAAATTCCCACTGAATTTTTCCAAATATCCGTCAAAATTTTTACAATTTCACTTCAAAATTTCTAAAATTCCAGTTGAGAGTCTTAAAATTAATGTTGAATTTTTTCAAATTACTGTTAAAATTTTTGAAGTTTTTTAAGATTTTTAAATTTTCACCTCAAAATTTCTGAAATTCTAGTTGAAGTTTGTAAAATTAGTGTTGAAATATTTCAAATTCCCTTCAAAATTTTTCAATTCCTTTAAAATTGTTCAAATTCCCATTGAAATTTTTGAAATTCCTTTCAAATTTTTGAAATCCTGTTGAAATTTTTAAAATTCTCACTGAAATTTTCCAAATCCCTGTCAAAATTTTTACAATTTCACATCTATATTTCTCATATTCCATTTGATATTTGTAAAGTCAGTGTTGACATTTTTCAGTTCGTTCAAAATTTTTAAATTCCCATCAAATTTTTTTAATTCCTGCCGCGATGAAGAGACGGGGGCGCAACTTGATGCAAGCAAAGTGTCCACTTTATTGTTCTCTACACAATCTTTTTATACTGTTACATACATTACAACTACTATCGTGGATTATACTGATTGGTATACCAACTAATTAGCTCATACATATTACAAAAGCTGAGCTCATGATAGGTTAGTAAGAAAGCATGCATATCTTATCTTAGGTCCTTGTAACTACATGCCTTTCGTGTTAGGAAAGCTTCGCGCGACTATAACAAGATACTGTTGCCAAACCACCAGTTCCTGTGCTTTGTTCTTACACCCATCGGCTGTAATTTTCCACAACCCCCCAGTAACTTCCCATGCTAACACAGCAGGTCCAATAACTAAAATCAGCACATTGCCTATAAATACAGCCAAGATAACCCACATCTCCCCCTTTTTGTTTTCAAACATTTGCTTCTTCCCAAGGTCGGCGCCCAACCAGTTCGAGGACGTCTTGCTTCTGTACTGGGAGTTTTCGGGAGGTCTTGTGCTTGTACAAGAAAAATCTTATTTACTGAAGCGGTTATCGACTTTTGTAAGCACTGCAAAATACATGGAATCGTTAGTAATAATACACAAATTACTAAAAGGATCAAAATTCCCTGTTTAAGTAAATCTTTTATCCACCCTGTAATTCCCCAAGAAGCTAGCCACCCATCGAGTCCATCCATTCCTTCCTGCACATTGTGAATCCTTTCTCGTAGTTCTGCAATCTGTTTATGAATGCTCACAGAGTGGTCAGATAGATTCATGCAACACATTCCTTCAAATTCTTGACATCCATGTCCGTGGGCTAGTAAAAGGAAATCTATGGCGGCACGATTCTGTAAGACTACATGTCGTAAGCTATCTACATCTTGAGCTAATCCTGACAAAATGTCAGAGGTCGTGTTAAATTCTTTGACAGCCCAGCATGCCAATTGTTTTATTTTATTCCAATTGCTTGCGGCCATTCCACCAGGCAAAAATAGGGACAGAGCTATAGTAGATCCTAAAGACCCTAAATTGACGCGATCATCGCAATCTGGTTGTAATTGTCGCAATGACCTTTTTGATCTGGTACTATTGCTCAGGGAACGATTAAGCACGTCCCTCATATGGGGTGCGAACAGCGTAAGTCTCCCAATATAACAAGGTCCTCCCACAGGTTTAAAAGGAATTCCGGGCCATGCTCTATCTCCACAAATCAAGAAATAGCCTTTTGGCAACCTTACCTGTCCAGTGATATTGGCCACATCTCTAGTCCCTGTATTCATCGAAATGTTCCAATGACCAGAGTTACCTGACACGTTTTGATAATGAATCAGTGAATCTAATGTCTCTTTGTGACCATCTCGAATCAAATACCCAGTCCAGCTATCACCAAAATAGACCACTCCAGTCCCGTTAACAGGAAGAATCTCCGGACTCATATTAGAGCAATTTTCGCGATTTGAGATGTTCTCCCATTCCCCCTGTGGAGGGAAGGAGCCCCAAAGTGTCAGTTCCTGAAACGGTAAGTGATTAGAGAAATTGAGCCTTTGAATTAAGCCTTGCTGGAGCATGGCTCCCTGCTCTACTGGCCAGTCGCTACTTTTTATACACCATCCGTCACTGTTATTTCTCCTCCATTGCCAATATGAGGAATTGAGTACATTCGACAAATCAGGGGTGTTAACGTAACCTCGAAAATCGTCTAGGTGTACATATGGATACCCAATTAAACATGTTCTAAACGGATCGCTTACTTGCGCCAGGGACAGACAAAAGTCTGTGGTCCCAGTACGATTTGCCCACGTGAGCCACACATTAGTACGAGGGCCAACATGATGTAAATCAAAGCTAAGACCTAAGCTTATAGTACTTAACAAAAAGATTAATACTTGGCCCATTCCTGCAGGCTCTTAGTCTTCCTTCTGTTTCTCTTTTTCCGACACCTCCTTTTTGTTTCCTCCCACTTATCGGGGTTTACTTCCCAGGTCTGTGGTACTGGAACAGATTTATCACATTCAATGGCTTTCCAAAGGACAATATTTGATTGCTCAAAAATATACCTATGCCATTTTTCTAATTTTTCCTGATAGGAGCGAGTTCTATCGCCCTCAATTCCAGTTTCCACTGACAGCCTCTGTAAGAGCCCTTGATAATCCTGCAAACAATAGTCACACCACCGTTTTACGCGGCACCTATTTACCCACTGTGGTCTTTCGCAGTCAGCACAAATTCTAAGGATCCAGAAATTGCACACTTCGCAGTCTGGACATTGAAGCTCTCGCTTATCTGTTTCTGAGACGGAATTCATTCGGGAGCAACGTTCTCCTCATCGAACGCAGGTTCTGGAGCGTTATCAGAGGACTGCCGTTGCAATGTTTCTCGGAAGGGTCTCACGTTCTTTGCCGGGATCCAGCGAGGACCTCTCTCTGTGGAAACACAAGCATAACCTCTACCCCATGTAACAAGGGGATAGGGTCCCATCACTTTACCTGTTTCGGGGTCCCGGATCAATACTGGCGGCTTAATCTTGGGTTCAAAAAGGGTGTTTGTGCTAAAATGACGAACTACTGGAGGATTGCTGTCTAACAGGGAACAATTCAAAAAATTAAAAACATACAAGGCTTTCTGTAAGCGCTCCTCTGGTGTAGCAGCCCCTATTCCCCCTTTTTGTTTTAATAACAAACGTAAGGCCTGCAGCATTTTGATGAAAAAAGGAGTGGCTGAGTCGAGCTTGCGCTAATCGATCTGGTAACACCTGCACTGGTAGCGTAAGCAAATCCGCTTGTCGGTTCCCTTCTGCAATAAAACCAGGTAGAGAAGTGTGAGATCGAACATGCATAATAAAATAAGGATGAAGGCGGGAATCTAACAGGAAAATGAGTTCTTGTAACAGATTGAACAGTGCCGCATGAGAAATATCCCGTAGCACAGAAGCTTCTGCTCGGCTAACAATTCCTGCAACATAAGCAGAATCAGTGATTATATTGAGAGGGGCAGACCATTTTCGAAACACTCGAACAACTGCAGATAATTCTACTATTTGAGGAGAACCCTGTACAGTCTCTACATCTGAGCTCCACCGTTCCCGATGTTCATCCCACCAAAGGATAACAGACTTGTGAGATTTGCCAGACCCATCTGTGAATACAGTGAGGGCTTGTAAAGGCTGGTCACTCCGCTTTGGAACAGGTAAAAGGTGAAAATCAACGCTTAACAGCTTGTGAGAAGGCGGATGAGAAGTGAGTTGGCCTGCATAGCCAGTCAGGGCTATACCTAGTGCATCTGATTGTTGTTGTAGCCATTGCAGGTAAACAGTTGTTACTGACATACATATAAGGATAAAGTCCGTGCCCGCCAGGGTAAGTAATCGCTGTCTGGCCCTGATGATTAAAGATGCAAACATCTCATGTTGGGTAGAAATCGTCTTTGTGGCTTGGTTAGGCAGAAAAATCCATTCAATGATTAGTAAAGGGTCCATTTTCTGGCAGTCCCATTGAAAAATAAGCGCATAAGGCTGTCTAGCAGGATTAAGGATGATTAATTGAAAAGGCAATTCTGGTTCCCATCGATGCGCTTGTCTGGAGGCAATTGCTGTTGCAGCTTTATGCAAGGAAGCTATGGCTTCAGGACTAAGAGTTCGCGGAGCGTTTAAATCCGAGCTTCCTTTAAGCATTTCGAATAAGGGACGAAGGTCCGCATTACTGATTCCTAACAATGGTCTGACCCAATTGATTGTACCCAGCAGTTTTTGTACATCATGTAAGTTCTTTACATTTGCCTGTATCTGTAAGGGTTGCGGGGTAACAGTCTGAGCCCTTATACGCCATCCTAAGTATTTCCAAGGTGGCATTCTTTGAATTTTTTCTGGTGCAATACAGAGGTCTGCTGATTTTACAGCAGCCACGACAAGGGCTACAGCTTCCTCCATGACTTCATGGTGCTGTGCTGCCACTAGAATGTCATCCATATAATGATATAACAATGCAGCAGGCACTGCAGTTCTAACAGGACTAAGTATCTTTGCTACATACCATTGGCATATTGTAGGGCTATTTTTCATTCCCTGCGGTAGCACAACCCACTGATATCTTTGCAAAGGAGCTTGCATGTTGACGCTTGGCACAGAAAAGGCAAATTTAGGGGCATCATCTGGATGCAATGGAATGTTGAAAAAACAATCTTTGAGGTCTATGATAGTTAAATGCCAATCTCGAGGGATCATGGTAGGTGACGGAAGCCCAGGCTGCAGGGCCCCCATATCTTCCATAGCGTCATTAATTTTTCTGAGGTCATGGAGCAGGCGCCACTTGCCAGTCAGTTTTTTAATAACAAAGATAGGCGAGTTCCAAGGACTCGTTGAGGGTACAATATGTCCCATAGATAGTTGTTCGTTAACTATTTCTTGGAGGGCGTGAAGTTTTTCCAGTGGCAGGGGCCATTGATCAATCCAAATAGGAGTGTCTGTCTTCCAGGTTAACTTTGGGGTTTCACGCCCCTCAATGGCCCCACCTAAAAATGTGTCTGAATAGACACCCCCCACTGAGACAACACATCACGTCCCCACAAGACCATAGGTACTGGTAAGATAAACGGTTTGACTGAGGCAACTTGTCCTTCTGAATTTTGAACTTGTATTATTTCTGCGCTTTGGCGGCTAGCTCCGCACCCCCCAATCCCTGCTAACGTCTGAGAGATATCAGCTAAAGGCCACCTAGAAGGCCACTTCGCTTGAGAAATAACGGTAACATCTGCACCTGTATCAATGATTCCACTCAACACGACTTGCTGACCTCTGCAAATGAGGGTACATTGACATATAGGACGCTTTTGTGAGACGGCTTGAGCCCATAAAATTAGTGGTTCTCCCGTAGACCCAAAGCTTCCCTGTCTCCGTGGGAGCATTTGGTCAGGGATTGAGACATAGTCCTCCTTAGGGATCAGTATCAATTGAGCAATACGACTTCCCTCTGGTACTGTGCAAGGAGGAAATGGGGTCCAAGCCATAATTTTGATTTCGGAATTACTGTCAGGATCAATTACTCCAGGCAATACAAAAAGCCCTGACAGGGTGGCGGATGATCTTCCCAATAATAAAGCCTGCGTTTGAGGAGGCAAAGGGCCTGCAACTTTGGTAGGCAGTAAGTGAACAGAGGAATCAAGCAGCGTTACTGTGTGGGCGGTTGCCAGGTCCAGGCCGGCGCTCCCTGCTGTTGCGGGAGAGAGACTGGAAACCCTCCGGTCCCCCGCTCCTCCCCCCGCGCTTGCAGGGGCGTTGAGGCTGGCCGCGGAACTTGTGTCTGCACGCGCCGCGGGTTCGCGCTCCACTGCCGGTTTCCCGGTATGGGATGCCCATTCACATCATATTTAGATTTACATTGGTTTGCAAAATGCCGTCCCTTCTGGCATCTGGGACAAATACCAGGTGCTGGGGGTCTCTTCCCCCCGGCGCTGCGACAATCTCTTTTAAAGTGACCTGGCTTCCCACAACCGAAACAGTTCTGTTGCTTACTGTTTCCCACAGGTCCGCGCATGGCCGCAAAGGCAGCAGCCATCGCTTCATATTTATAATCCATAGTGCCAATTCTGTTACACGCCTCAATCATCTCAATCAAATTAGGATTTTGGTTTGGAAGCGATTTTAAAAGTTTTTTGCAATCAGCGTTGGCATTTTCCACTGCTAATTTAAGTAATAGGATATCTCGAGCCTCGGTATTATCTACTTGCCGATCTAAGGCTTGTTTCAAGCGGTCTACAAATTGCATATACGGCTCTCGGGGCTCTTGGGTGATATTAGTAAACGCTTTCTGAGGCTTTTGAGAATCAGGAACTTTCAATAAAGCCTTTTTCGCTTCCTCCCGGACTGCTTCTAAGGCTTCTCGGGGGATATCCCTTGCCTGTCCGGCCGGGTCTGCATGTTGCCCAGTCCCAGTAAGATGTTCTATGGTTAAGGCAGCTAGGGCAGCATTCGCATGTCCCGCATACCCCAACAAAATTGTCTGCAGCCCCGTTCTCCATTGAGACTCCCACATTGTATATTGCGTCGGGGTTAATAACAATCGCGCGAGAGATTTTAAATCATGTGGGGTCATGACATATGTATCGAATACAGAAGATAAAAGGCTTGCAAAATAAGGAGAAGGCAACCCGTGCTCGGTAACCGTACGACGCAACTCCTTAATCACTGAGAAGGATAATGCTTCCCATTGAGCCGCCCCCCCCCTTCCTTGATATATAACAGGCGCTACTATAGTCCTTGCTATCTCTAACTCCCCCTCCTTTAAGGCTTGGCGTTTGATCTCTCCCCAGGCATTATGAGGATCAGGAGGGAAAAGATCGGGTTCTTTTTCGGGATCAACAGGTCCGGGATCAAAGGGATCATCCTCCGGGGGATACCCCGCTGCACAGGCCAAGGGGGGTAGTGACGGTAATGATGGTGCAGAGGGCTTTGTCTCCCCTTCTGAACCTCGTTGGCTCTGCTCTTGCGCTTTCACAGTCTCAAAAATTTTTCTCCATCGTGGGAGCATACGTTGCGCTTCCTCATTTCCAGAGGTAGCTGCATCCCATAATTTCACCCGTACATCGTCCCAAAGTTCCCGGGTAAAAATCGAAGAAGCAGTAACTGTAGGGATCTTAACCTGGACCCATTTAAGGATCAGCTTGAGGTCCTGACCCGAAAGGGTCTTTTCCCCATGCTTATTAAGTAAAGCTTTCATTAGCTCATAAACGTCTCTTTCAGGGGAACTCGTCTGATTCCCCATTTTGCTAGTTTCCCGCAGCTCACCTCTCGTTCCAGACGGGGGTGATGACTTCAGTAGCCGGCTTTTCCCTGCTCCTTGTAGCAGCGTTCCCAGTTCTGCGGGACTCGCAGCACGCCACCAGATAGGTGATTATCAGCCTCCGGCGGAGTCTTCACCAAAGATCACGTCGGGGGTCACCATTTGCCGCGATGAAGAGACGGGGGCGCAACTTGATGCAAGCAAAGTGTCCACTTTATTGTTCTCTACACAATCTTTTTATACTGTTACATACATTACAACTACTATCGTGGATTATACTGATTGGTATACCAACTAATTAGCTCATACATATTACAAAAGCTGAGCTCATGATAGGTTAGTAAGAAAGCATGCATATCTTATCTTAGGTCCTTGTAACTACATGCCTTTCGTGTTAGGAAAGCTTCGCGCGACTATAACAAGATACTGTTGCCAAACCACCAGTTCCTGTGCTTTGTTCTTACACCCATCGGCTGTAATTTTCCACAACCCCCCAGTAACTTCCCATGCTAACACAGCAGGTCCAATAACTAAAATCAGCACATTGCCTATAAATACAGCCAAGATAACCCACAATTCCCATTGAAATTTTTCAAATTCCTTACAAAATTTTTAAATCCTGTTGAAACTTTAAAAGTTCTGCTGAAGGTTTCCAAATCCCCATTATAATTTTTACAATTTCTCATCAAAATTTCTAAAATTCCAGTGAAATTCTTAAAATTAATGTTCAAATTTTTAAAATTCCCATCTAAATTTTTAAAATTTCTATTGAAATTTTGTCAATTCGTTTTGAAATGTTTAAAATTCCCATTCATTTTTTTCAATTGCTGTTCAAATTGTTCAAATTTTCTTCAAAATGTTTCAAATTTCATTTCAAAATTTTTCAAGTCCTGTTGAAACTTTTTAAATTCTCAAAAGAATTTTTCAAATGTTTGTCAAAACTTTTCAATTTCACATCCAAATTTCTAAAATTCCAGTTGTAATTCTTAAAATTAATGTTCAAATTTTTAAAGGTCCCATCAATATTTTAAAAATCCCTGTCAATATTCTTCAAATTTTTCTCAAAATTTTTACAATTTTACTTCAAAATTTTTAAAATCCCAGTTGGAATTTGTAAAAGTAGTGTTGAAATTGTTCAAGTTTCCTTCATAATTTTCAAAATCCTAACAAAATTTTTCAAATTCCCTTCTAAATTTTTACAATTTCACTTCGCAATTTCTAAAATTGCAGTTGAAATTTGCAAAATTAATGTTGAAATTTTTAAAATTCCCTTCATGACTTTTGAATTCCTGTCCAAATTGTTCAAATTCCCATTGAAATCTTTCAAATTCCTTTCAAAATTTTTAAATCCTGTTGAAACTTTTAAAATTCTCACTAAATTTTCCAAATCCCCATCAAAATTTTTACAGTTTCACATCAAAATTTCTAAATGTCCAGTTGAAATTCTTAAAATTAATGTTAAAATTTTTAAAGTTCCCATTCAAAATTTTTAAATCCCCACCAAAATTCTTTGATTTTTTGTTAAAATTTTTACAATTTCTTGTCAAAAATTCTAAAATTCCAGTTGAAATTTGTAAATTTAATGTTGAAATTGTTCAAGTTTCCTTCTAAAATTTTCAAAATCCCCAACAAAATTTTTCAAATTCCCATCAAAATTTTTAAATTTCACATCACAAGTTCTGAAATTCCAGTTGAAATTCTTAAAATTAATGTTGAAATTTTTAAAGTTTCCTTCAAAAGTTTCCTTCCTTCCATGGCCCTGGAAGAGGCTGAGGCGTTTTCTTGGAGTTGCATCCAGCAAAAGTTAAGTTTCAATAATTCCAGAATGAAACCATCCTAACATGAAGCACAGCGCTGGCCATTCCCAACTTCCATCACCAAAAGCAAAAGGCAGACCAGCTGCTTCTTTAAGGCAGCATAGACAAAATAAAGACGCTTGGAACCACAGCAACTCTTCTGTGCAAAACCTGATCATTTGATTGCTATGGAGGAAATTCAGCCTCCCTGGGAAAAGAAGTTTGAATTTTGGGAAATGAGTTACCCAAGGCCTTTTTGGAAGAACGTTACATTTGAATCCCATTTGACTATCAAAACCAGCCTTTAAAGCTTGGTGTAGGAAAGAAGCAAACAGATCGATGTCTCCTGGAGCTCTGCAGTGTGATCAGACCCACTCTCTGGGCACTACCCAGTGAGACACATAAACCTTCATGCACGGACACAGCTCCCAAGCACGACTCCAGCCCTCCCTCATTGCTCCCTTGCATTTTTCAGCATGGCTTTTGCTGTTAATTTAGCAAGAACTCCTCCTGTTGGCAAACTACTGTTGGTAACAAATTACTTGTTGGTCAACAAGTCCAATGGCTTTGTAGCCTACACTGGGACCCAGATTGCTCCTAGGAAGGAAGTGTTGATTTCAGAGAGAACACATAATACAGATTAAAGAGAAGTACACATTGCTGAGTCAACACCTTGAACTGGGCACCTACTGAATTGGAACTGGGAGGCTTAGAGGAGTCAATGCAGCTGTGATTTAGGGCCCAGCAAGTCCCGTGTGTCAAAAGTGTTCCAAATCGTGCTGAGGAAACAGATGCTTCCCACAAAATGATGTGGGTATCTCTAGATGTGCATCACTATCTTTCTGGCCACGGCCCCAACTGACTTGTTGCGGCACAGCCCCGCAGCACCAGAACATGTTGCTGGTCACCTCCCACCTGAGGAGTGCAGGTTGGACAGCTGTGGCAAGTTACTTGCTTTTGTTCTATGTCAGTTTTACTCCTTTTGCTTTTCATGAAGTGAGGCTGTTTCACATCCACTCCATCATGACGTTCCAATTTCCCTGAAAGTGCTGGCGTCACCTCATCCCCAAGAAGGACCGCACTGTGAGCAGGAGGAATACACCAGTCCAAGCCAGGAAAAGAAGGGCTCTGCTCCGGGGACATGGCGGTGCTGTGCTTTATCCTGAGCCCCCAGCCGATCGCAATACAACTCTGCCCTTCCCAGGCAGAAATTCCCCGCAGGGCAACTGGAGGCTGGGGAGAGAGATGCTGCTGCTCCCGGTGCTGCCCCAGTCATTGCAATCAGCTCTGGTTCTGTGCAGTGCACGGGGGTGCTGGGGAAGAGGAGGATGCTGCGAAGGCTGCAGCCCGGGGCATGCAGCAGCCACAGACAGCCATGGCTGGTTTGCAATGCGCCACACAGGGATCAGCAGCTGCTGCGGCTCTTGGCTAACTGGGTTTATACCTGAGCCTCCCTCCATTTTTGGGCCCCAGAAACCCAGGGCAGAGTAACTCACACCTGAGACGAAGCTCTGAGTGGGTGGATTTCTTGTCAAGACCAGCACTGTTTGCGGCGCTTCTCCCCGGTGTCTCAGGCCTGAACGTGCTCTCGTGACACTGGAAGCCTCGTGCATCAGAGCCTTGTGCAGAGATGGATCATGGCTCAGATTTCCAGCAAGGGAGCGAGCAGCCAGCTCTTCATGACTTGGAAGACCCTCGGGGGAGGTGAGGGACCACATGTGGGTTTGGAGGGTCTCGCCTGTATCAGCTAATATAGGTGCTCCAAAACACCCCCGCAACAGGGTGGTTCCTTGTGAGACGAAGGGGATGCCGTACGGTGCAGGTCAAGAAGGCCAAGTCGGCAATAGATCTCAAATGTTCCGAGTCCTGGACTGGAATTGGAGACAGGCGGGTGGGAAGGGAGCTTGAGGGGGATCCGGTCAAACTGCCGGCTTGCAGCAGCACCAGCCCAGGGCTTCCCGCAACCAATGCCAGGACACCCCGAGGACAGAGATTTCCTGCAGCCTTCTGTGTCCCGAGGTGGAGCAGGAACAGATGAGCACAGGGGGAAAACCGCCATTTTTTTTTTATTGTGGATTTATTGATTTCTGAAAACAATCCAAGGCCGAGCAGAGGCTGGCAGCACCATGTCCTCAGGGCAGGTGAATGCCGCAGTCGCCGTCCATGCACCTATCCCTGGCTTGGCACCCTCAGACACTCCCTCTGGACCCTGCGCAGGCTCAGGACCAGCCGCATGTGCAGGCACCCGCGTGGCGCTGGCAGCCGGGCTCTACTCCTCTTGCTGTCCCGCCGTGCAGCTGCAGCGGAAAGCCCTGTGCAGAGCCCGGAGTGCCCTCCTGAACCGGGAAGGCCATCGCTGTGGAGCTGGGCCATGCGCTGGGCAGGCGATGTCTGCACTGGTCTCTCTTCCATGCTCTGCAGACATTGGAGAAACCGTGTTCTCTTCTTCATCCTTTGCAACTGGGACGAGAGGGGCTGTGCTGGCCTGTCCCTCATCCTCTCCTGCCAAATGAGCCTCAATGGCTTCAAGTCCTGCAGGTGCTGGTGCTGCCACTGGAACATCCATGCATTTGGCCAGGTCCTGCTGTTCCACCGGTTGCTGGCCAGGTCCCTGGATCTCAGCCTCAGCCCTGCACACAGCCTCACTGATGATGTACTGCACAATGTCTGCCAGGTCCACACTGTCCTCTGTGGGGCTGTGCTGGGCAGGTGCTGGGCGCTCTGCCTCTGCTGCTGCCTCCATGTCTGTGCAGCTGGGCAAGCCAGACCCCTCCTGGGGACCTGCAGGGGCATCCTGGAGGTGCTCCTGGACCGAGGGGTTGATCCAGATGCTGTGGATGGTGTCTCCGCCTTGGCACCCCTCTTTGCTGTTCTCGTCTTGCAAGTCCATGCGCTGGGCCAGGTCCTGCTGTTCCTCCGATTCCTGGCCAGCTGCCATGATCTCAGCCACAGCCCTGCGCATGGCCTCACTGACGATGCGCTGAGCTGTGTCCCACAGAGCCATGTCGACGGCTGTGGGGCAATGTGGGGCAGGTGCTGGGCACTCTGCCTCTGCTGCTGCCTCGTTGTTGGTGCTGCGAGGCCAGCTAGACCCCTCCTGGGGACCTTTATGGTGGTCCTGCAAGTGCTCCTGGATCAAGGGAGTGACCCAGGTGCTCTGGAGGGTGTGCTGGCCAAGGCTGTGACTGATCTGCGAGCAGGAGGAGGAGCAGGACACATGGGATGGAGGCGGCAGTCCCGGCACTGCAGCAGCTGCTTGCGGCCCCGTCCAACCACCGGCCTCTCCCTCCTGCCCTGTCCTGTCCCTCCCCTGTGGCCTATGGAGTAAGGGGGGCAGCCCGAAGGGCTGGGAGTGGGTGTTCGCCTCCTCGTCAATGGGCATCTTGGGTCTCGTCTATCACAGAGCTACAGTGAGCACCCAGGGGAGATGCTGCCTCCTGAGAAGCTGCTGCCTCCTGAGAAGCTGCTCTCCTGGGAGTGAGCACCCCAGTGCTCTCGCTCCTTAAATACCCCCATGGTCAGGGCGGGGACCCCCGTGTCACAATGGCCTCTGGCTGTGACGACCCCATGTCACAATGGCCTCTGGTTATGACGTCACAGAACCCGGGCGGTCGTCACGGAGACACCCACCTCCGGGCCCGGCTGGGACTGGCTGTGCGTGCCGTGGGGCAGCCCCTGCTTGAAGGAGGAGGGAGCAGAGAATGGCGAGGGAAGCTGTCCCCAGCACACAGGACCCCGTCCCCCAGAGCTTTGCTCAGAGACGCTGCTGCCTGCTCCACTACACCTGCAAGAATCCGCATTCAGAGCTTGGTTGCAGGACAAACCAAGGGCCACTCTACAGCCTCACCACACTGATTCTTTGTTTTTGTCGTGGTTTGATCGTGGGGAGACAATCAAAACCATGGGAGAACGTTTCCCTTCACCCTTTTTCCCCCTTCCCCCTTCAGGCCACAGTAGTCTACAGTTAACCTCCACTCATCGCTAGACTTACACACTGGCCAAATTGGGCTACTGAAAGGTGAGCGAGTCTTCCTGATCACACCCTGGCTTTCCAGTTGATGAATCAATTTCTGAATAGGAATCCAAGAGTCCCGATTGGTGCGATACTGTCGACAATGCACCATTGTGGTAGCAACTGGCACCTGCTGATCATCAACCATCAGCAGTCCTACAACAGAAGGGCCATCTGAAAGACCAGGAAAATCAGACAGCTGTTCAATTCTCTCAGTGTCCACAGCTGCTATCCCAAATGCCCACCTATACCCTTCTGGGTCCTTAAAATACCCTCTCTTAAGGTAGTCTGTGCCAAGGATGCACGGAACATCTGGCCAGTCACAATGGGATGCTTTTGCCAATTTTTTTCCAGTTAGGCTCACTTCAGCCTCTACAACAGTCAGCTCTTGGGATTCCCCAAGTCACTCCAAAAATACTGATGAGTTGTGTCCCCTTACAGTCTGAAGGAATTATTGTGCACTGAGCAGCAGTGTCCACCAAAGCCTTGTACTCCTGAGGGCGTGTTGTACCAGCCCATCTTATCTGTACCGTCCAGTAAACTCTGTTATCCCTTTCCTCTGCCTGGCTGGAGGCAGGGCACCTCTAATCTCGGTCTTCCACGGTCACTTGGTGTGAATTAGAGGTTCCTTCACAAGCACCAGAATCTCTTTTGTAAACCGGGGCAGCCCTTTTCCTAGAAGCCTGCCCTGTTAACTCGTGCACTCGTTCTTGAAGTTCCCCAGCAGGTTTATTGTGCCACTTACTCATATCTTCTCCCTGCTCACGAAGGAAGGACCACAGTAAACCTCTGATGGTGGCCTGCCTGTGTTCTCTCTCTCTGGAGATTGGGGACACCTTCTCTCTCTCTGGGGACTGGAAACGCTTTCTCTCTCTCTCTGGATATTGGAAATGCTTTCTCCTAATAGCTGAAACATTGGTTCCTACAAATCGAGAGTCATGTGTGTGTTCCCTGAGTGCTTTCATTTTTCTCAACAGCTTTTCAAAACATTCAACAGTTGTTTCACTCAGTTTCTCCACCCTAGAGACATAAGCCCCTAGGGGATCAGAAAGGTTTTCCTCAAATTCCCAGAGCCGCTCAGTCATGTCATTAATACTTTGTCTACCACCAGTTGACACGAACGTTCCTGCCAATATCTTAGCATATGGAGCTGGTGCACTCTGTGAGAATCTGCGCCACATAGACCGTGTACACTCAACTCTGTCTGGATTCACCCCCTCCTGGCTATCTGGCCCAAAATAGATAATCTCTCGTGCAGCTAACTCTCTCAGGAACTGGATACCTCACTCCGTAGCATTCCATTTCCTTGATGTGCACTGACAGTCATCCTTGTTACGAAACCTTGTTTTCATGGCTGTCAAGAGTCGGGTCCAGAGGGCCGTGGGGTTGGGCTCACTGGCAATTGCCCTATCAAGGGCGGAATCCCTTGACAGGGATCCCAACTGTTTGGCTTCTCCGCCCTCCAGTTCTCTTGTGTCAGCCCCGTCATCCCAGCATCGGAGCATCCAGGTTAACATATTCTCACCATCTTTACGAGTATATTCTTTTCGCAACTCTCTTAGCTCACTTGGAGAAAAAGACCGGCTAACGGTCACTTCCTCCCCTGTTGACACCCCGGGGGATGAATGTGGCCCCTTGCCATCATCTGCAGCCCGATTAGTCTTCTTAGTCGCTTTCTTACAACCGGCTACTGATGCCGATATGGGCTTAACATTATTGCTGGGCTTGTTTTTGCTACAACAGGAACAATGCCCCGTATTTGAGGAAGAAGCTTGAGCCTGAGTAGCCATGGTGTTTATGACTGGGGAAGTGGCGGCTGTAATAAGTGATGGTCAAAACTGTTAATGTTGAACAAATCGAGTAGGATTCAATTGTATTATGCATATTATTGTAAGCAGTAACTGCGCTTGTGCAAGTTTGATTATGTTTTGTAGAACCTTGTAGTAGTAGTTAAAGCCAATGCCATAAATAACAGGACTCCCAGATGGTGCCATAAATAACAGGACTACCAGGTGGTGCCATAAATAACAGGACTACCGGATGGTGTCATAAATAACAGGACTCCCGGATGGTGCCACAGATAATAGGACTCCCAGATGGTGTTACAGATAACAGAGCGCCCGGATGTTGCAACAGATAACAAAAGTTCCAGAGACGGAAATTCCCAGCACGTAAACGAGCGTATAACATATATAAGCACATACGAAAGGTTGATTTGGTGTGCCTGTTGGCGGAACTGAGCTTCCCCCGGTCACCCAGCGCTGTTTTGCTTAATTACCGCTTGCTAAATAAAATCGATTGATTGACTCAGAATCAATTTATTGGCTCTTATTTATAACAGCGGCCACAACGGCAGCCCCTTTTCCAGCCTCACCAGACACCGTGCAACTCTCATTGATCAAAAGATACACAAGCCTTCGATTTAACCTAATCTCTCCTAACAAATATATGAATACTAAGATATTTGTCAGGACAGAGATCAGTATCATAGTTCTTTCAAAACTCCATGAATATTCCAAGTGCTCAAAAACATCACGAATCGGCTCAAATGAGAAGGGAGAAGTATGCTGAGTCCTACTTTCCCAAGATTCACTAGCCCATTTAGCAAACACATAACTGGAATTTAGCTCTCCTGGCAGTCTCTCAAGGTACAGCAGAAAGGAGCAGAAACTCATTATTGGTTGCACTACCATAAAGTAAACCACTGCCAAGCCACAGAGTACCGTTATAAGCATGGTCCAGTTCTTTGTCGTTATCTAATGTAAAACTCTATTGACAAGAAACATCCAGGGAAAACATGGAATACTTGTGCAAAAGGTATCAAATAACTTACAGAAAATATACCACAGCATTTTTCAAATCAAAGTAATTCACCTCTACGTTAATACCACTATTCAATATTCTAAACACCCAGACCTGCAAGTCTTGTAATCCTATGAGTTAACACTGTGCCAGGAAAATTCAAAGGTACTGTTGATCAGTTTTAAAAACCTCCCGGTTTTTTTCCCCGTGCCACCCCACGCTGAGCCTGCCGCGTGGCCACGTGGAGCCGAGCCGCGCTCAAACAAAGACACGCCAGACAGCGACACCTAGTGCCCGCGCTGCACAACACTGAGCCCGCCACATGGCCGCCGAGGCAAAGGCTGATAGCGGCAGAGAAACGGCAGGGCGCAGGAGCACGAGGGTCCGACCCTGCCCTTATAAGTGCCAAAATACTAAAAATTTCTCAAGTCCCGAATTTGCCCGCATTCTCCACCAATTATCTGTCGTGGTTTGATCGTGGGGAGACAATCCAAACCGTGGCAGATGGTTTCCCTTCACCCTTTATTCCTCTTCAGCAACCCTCCCTCTCTCCTTCCCCCTCCTTCTCACTAGGATGTGGGGAGGACAGGAAAAGAGAAAAGTAAAGGAAAAGAGAATTGGGAAACTTAAAACGTTTACTAAGACTAGGAAAACGAACACACGGCAAAAATAACACAGAAACAAACATTGGAAAACCAGTCCTGAAGTCCAGCAGCATCCCACAGTTGAACCGGAAACAGCACGAGACTTCAGCTTGCAGGAACAGTAGAATGAAGGAAAGCAGTCCAATGAAAAACAACCCATGTACCGAGCAGCCCATGCAAAAAGAGAGCAAGCCAGTCCACGTGCTCTGCTTTTATAGGCAGGAAATCGTGAATGGGATGGAATACCCCTATTGGTCAGTTCGTGGCCACATGACTCGGGCCAGTTCCTTCCATTGCTCCCCGCTTCCGCTTCAGCCCAAAACGGGGGGGGGGGTGGTTCACAACACCAGGACGGTTTTCAACATGATCGTCATGAGTTTTCTTAAGTAGGTATGAGCCTCCTTTGAAGAAATAGGCTGAAGCCACATTCACAAGACCACACAGTCCATTTTCAGCAATAGAATCTACCGTTTCCCCCTTTAGTGACAACCAGGGTTCTCTCAAGGTGCGCTTTTACAGTACTTCTGAGCTGTTCAGTGACTCACTTGCTAAAGGAGGTGGCCTCATCCAACTCCCAGTTTTAGCCTGCCAGCTCTCCAATGCATTGCCTCTGCCACCTTCCTTCCACCGGGCCCTAAGTGCATTCTACTACCTGGTTAGGGAGGTGCACGTGCCACCGGTCCCAAAGCATCACTCTGGGGACCCATCATAGCTGGCCATTACCTCTCAGCTGCTGCACCAGCCAAACCTTTCTGGAACAGCAAACTCTCAGAATCTGCTCCAGGTCTGTAAGAGTCGGTCCAAAACCAGTATCTGCCTGAACATCGCTACCAAGAACAGACTGACAGTGACTTAGAGAGAGGCTTGAGGAGAAGCATTGTGTTAAACAGGTGTCTCCAACATGGAAGGCTACTGCTAACAATGGCTGCTGTGTGGAGTTTGCTTGCTGCTTCAGCCAAGCTAGCCCCCACCTCCTAAAAGGGACTGTTAGACAGGTCTCTCTGACCCAGGGACAACCACTGCCATCCAGAAGATGGATTCTTGCCTGCAGCCTCAGTCACACCTTGTCCCCCACCCGCTCCCTCGAACAAAGGATAACAAAAAAGAGCATGCCCAGAAGCTCACCAAGGGTCCTGAGGCCACCCAATTGACCAGAGAGATACCCCTGAATGCAGGCCACGCAGGCACAGACAAGCGCTGGCAAGAGAGGTGAAGACTTTTCGAGCCTGCGCAGTTAAGCCCGGATTGAGAAACAAAGGCGGAGATTGCCCTGAAACAATGGGAGTGAGGGGGATGAAGAAGTATAAAGATAGTTCCTGACTGGACGTCATTGAGATCTCCCCACCAGAGGATCCCAAACCACCATGGAGGACCGGCAGGACTCCATGGGACTGGACACCAGAGGGATGCCTTTGGAGCTCACCTGCTAGTAAACCAGTCCTCATTCCCATCTTTTCCTTCTTCTTTCCCTGTTTCTTTTTCCTTTCCCTTTTTCTTACTCTCTCGCTATCGCGTGCCACTTTATGGGCAAAATAATAAAGTAACACTGTTTGACTGTATTCTAAGCCCTTGGCATTTCCGATGCCTTAATTTTGTGCTTCGAGAAGAACGTAAATGAACCATCAGGAATCCATCACTGAGTGGACCCTAACAAGGTCCTTGCAAGCTCTCAATCTCCTTTTGCTCCCCTAGCACACTTCTTCCCCCCTCCATGCAGTTTGGTTTCAGCCTAGGGAGCAGACAAATCCTTGGAAAAAGTAGGCATTCTTTTCATGTCCTATGTCGGCACGGGAAAAGAAGAAAATCCCAAAGTCTCAACATCTACACCGCCCTAAGTGGAAGGCCAACGTGTCCCCACCATCCACCAGCATGATGTGCCACTAGTTCATATACGACTCAGTGATTTTTAGAGAGGTAGAAGAAAACAGGCACCAAAAATTAGAAAAAAGTCTGAAAGCTTAAGACAAAACAGCACTTCTTTAGAAGGAGATGATTGGCTCGAAGGGGGATGGGGTTGTAGCTGAGCTTGTCCCAGTCGGGCAGCATTCTAAAACTGATGAGGACCAGGTGGCCTCCTATGCCCCTAGGGAGAAATTGATGTGCTCTGCTCGCTCCCTGAAATGCCTGTACACCAATTCGCACAGCATGGGGAATAAGCAGGAGGAGTTAGAATCCTATGTTCGGTCGGGAGATTATGATCTGGTGGCAATTACAGAAACATAGTGGGACAGTTCACATGACTGGAATGTGGTCATGGATGGCTATGCCCTTTTCAGGAAAGACAGGCCAGCCAGGCATGGTGGTGGAGTTCCTCTCTATGTGAGAGAGCAACTACAATGTACTAAATTCTGCCCAGGAGTGGATGACGAGCGAGTTGAGAGTGTATGGGTCAGGATCAAGGGTCAGGCTGGCAGGGGTGACACTGTTGTGGGCGTCTGTTACAGGCCACCAGATCAGGCTGAGGAAGTTGATGAGGCCTTCTATGGGCAGTTGAGAGTGGCCTCACAGTCACAGGCCCTGGTTGTTGTGGGTGATTTTAACTTCCCTGATGTTTGCTGGAAGGACCATTCAGCCAGCCAGCCACAGTCCAGGAGGTTCCTCCAGTGCATTGATGAGAACTTCCTCATGCAGATGGTGGAGGAGCCGACTAGGAGAGGTGCACTGCTGGATCTCATCCTCACTAACAAGGAGGGTCTGGTCGAAGCAGTAAAGGTTGAGGGCTGCCTGGGTTGCAGTGACCACGAGATGGTGGAGTTCAGCATCTTGTATGGCAGGAACAGAATAGCAAGCAGAATTGCAACCCTGGACTTTAGCAGGGCTAACTTTGGCCTTTTCAAGAAATTGCTGGGGGAAATCCCATGGGCAAGACTGCTTGAAGGTAAAGGGGCCCAAGATAGCTGGATTGCGTTCATAGATTGCTTCTTCCACGCTCAGGACCAGAGCATCCCCACACGTAGGAAGTCAAGGAAGGGAGCCAGGAGGCCTGCCTGGTTGAATAGGGATCTGTTGGGTATGCTCAAGCAGAAGAGGAGAGTTTACAGGTCATGGGAACAGGGGCTGGCCACTTGGGAAGAATATAAGGCTGCTGTTAGAAGATGTAGGAAGGCAGCTAGGATAGCCAACGCCTCCTTAGAATTACAGCTGGTGAGAGGGGTCAAGGACAGCAAAAATAACTTTTTCAAATACATAGCAGATAAAACTAATACCAGAGGCGATGTAGGCCCAGTGATGAATGGGGTGGGTACCCTGGTGGCAGAAGATACAGAGAAGGCAGAATTACTGAATGCCTTCTTTGTCTCTGTCTACTCTGCCGGAGGCTGTCCTGGGGAGCCCTGTCCTGTACCCCTGGGCTGTCCTGTACCCCTGAGACCCCGGATGAAGCCAGGTCAATGGAGGAGTTTGCTCTTTAGTCGATGAGGACTGGGTTAGGGAGCAATGAAATAGTCTGGACATCCATAAATCCGTGGGTCCAGATGGGATGCATCCGCAGGTGCTGAGGGAGCTGGCTGAAGTCATTGCTGGACTGCTCTCCAACATCTTTGCCAAGTCTTGGGAAACGGGGGAGGTGCCCGAGTATTGGAGGAAAGCAAATGTCACTCCAGTCTTCAAAAAGGGCAAGAAGGAGGACCCGGGTAATTATAGACCGGTCAGCCTCACCTCTGTCCCTGGGAAAGTAATGGAACAGCTTATCCTTGGTGCCATCTCAAGGCATATCAAGGATAAGAGGGTTATTAGGGGCAGTCAGCATGGCTTTACCAAGGGTAAGTCATGCTTGACCAACCTCATAGCCTTTTATGAGAATGTAACAAGGTGGATGGATGATGGCAGAGCGGTGGATGTGGTCTACCTTGACTTCAGTAAAGCCTTTGACACAGTCTCCCACAGCATTCTCACAGCTAAGTTGAGGAGGTATGGTCTGGACAATAGAGTAGTGAGGTGGGTTGCAAACTGGCTTACGGAGAGAAGCCAGAGAGTGGTAGTCAATGGTGTGGAGCCTAGTTGGAGGCCAGTATCTAGTGGAGCGCCTCAGGGGTCAGTACTGGGGCCAATGTTATTCAATATATTCATTAACGATTTGGACGAGGGAATAAAGTGTACTATCAGCAAGTTTGCTGATGACACTAAGCTGGGAGGGGTGGCTGACATGCCAGAAGGCTGTGCTGCCATCCGGTGGGACTTGGACAGGCTGGAGAGTTGGGCGGGGAATAACCTAATGAAATTTAACAAGGGAAAGTGTAGAGTCCTGCATCTGGGCAGGAACAACCCCAGGTTCCAGTATAGGTTGGGAAATTACATAGTAGAGAGCACTGTAGAGGAAAGGGACCTGGGGGTCCTGGTGGACAGCAGGATGACCATGAGCCAGCACTGTGCCCTTGTGGCCAGGAAGGCCAAAGGCATCCCGGCATGTATTACGAGGGGGGTGGTTAGTAGATCGAGAGAGGTCCTCCTTCCCCTCTACTCCACCCTGGTGAGACCCCATCTAGAATGTTGTGTCCAGTTCTGGGACCGTCAGTTCAAGAAGGACAGGGAACTGCTGGAGAGGGTCCAGCGTAGGGCAACGAAGATGATGAAGGGAGTGGAGCACCTCCCTTATGAAGAAAGGCTGAGGGAGCTGGGGCTCTTTAGTTTGGAGAAGAGGAGACTAAGGGGGGACCTTATAAATGTTTATAAATATATAAAAGGTGAGTGCCATGAGGATGGAGCCAGGCTCTTCTCGGTGGCCAACAATGATAGGACAAGGGGTAAAGGGATAAAGCTGGAACACAAGAGGTTCCACTTAAATTTGAGAAAAAACTTCTCAGTAAGGGTGACAGAACACTGGAACAGGCTGCCCAGGGAGGTTGTAAAGTCTCATTCTCTGGAGACATTCAAAACCCGCCTGCACATGTTTCTGTGTGACCTCATTTAGGGATTCCTGCTCCAGCAGGGGGATTGGACTAGATGATCTTTTGAGGTCCCTTCCAATCTCAAACATACTGTGATAATGTGATACTGTGATCCCTGCACCAAACCACCAAGACAGCCTAAGGAGATCTGCAGTTTCTTTTTTTGTACTGCCAGCAGATTGTGGAAGTACAGTATAAAAACCATCCTTATGGAGAGATCTTCGTATTTTAGGCTTAGTCTAAGTGTCTCAGGTAGCTGGGGTTTTGGCTTGGGCCAAACCCGCACGGTGTTATGGCTTTCCTCCTAGTCTGAAGACGAATGTGCTAGAAACTATAAAGCAAAAAAATGTCCTGCAGCCTTGCCTTGCCTTCCCTGTACTTGCCTGTCCTTGCCTTGCCTTATTTCCTTCTCATCCTGCTGTCTGTCCCATCCTCTGTCACTAACCCCTCGTCTGGCTGCATGTCTCTTCTTTCCTTGTCTCTCACTCTCCTGCTTCCTGCCTCTTTTCTTGCAATTCCTCCATCTCACTCCTGCAGCCCAACACTACTTTTTATTCTTACTTCCCTTTCTCCGGCTTCCTTCGCTCTCTCCCTCTGTCCCATATCTTTCTTCCCGACTTGTCTGTTGGAGACATTGGGCCAAATTGGCCCCAAGTCTGGGCATGGTTTGACAAGTTTTCAGAGGCCTGGGTGCTGACAGCAGGGACAGCAGGCAGTGACAGGCCCGGGGCTGACAGGCTCCCCATCCCCTAGGGGGCACCTGGCTGCCACACCCAGCTGACATAGAACCTTTGTCACAATGCCCGCTACCGTGGCGAGGATGCGGTGACTCTGCAGGTGACAGGGACACTGCAGGACTTGGTTTCAGCTCAGCAATTCTCAGTTCTCCAAAGAAGCGGAATTCTGCAAATTGCTGCCTTTGCTCTTGAAAGGATGTCATCAGGTGGGTGTTTTGGTGTAATGAACTAAAAACCAGAGCAGAAATGGTGAAATATTCCCATGATATGCGTGGTCCCTGCACCAAAGCACCATGACTCAGCCTAAGGAGATCTGCAGCTTCTTTTTTTGTACTGCCAGCAGATTGTGGAAGTACAGTATAAAAACCATCCTTATGGAGAGATCTTCCTATTTTATGTTTAGTCTAAGTGTCTCAAGTAGCTGGGGTTTTTGCTTGTGCCTAATCTTTACGGTGTTATCGCTTTCCTCCTAGTCCGAAGACGAATGTGCTAGAAACTATAAAGCAAAAGTGTCCTGCAGCCTAGCCTTGCCTTCCTGTCCTTGCCTGTCCTTGCCTTGCCTTATTTCCTTCTCATCCTGTTCTCTGTCCTATCCTCGCTCATCAACCCCTCGTCTGGCTGCATGTCTCTTCTTTCCTTTTCTCTCACTCTCCTGCTTCCTGCCTCTTTTCTTACAATTCCTTCATCTCACTCCAGCAGCCGAACACTACTTTTTATTCTTCCTTCCCTTTCTCCTGCTCCCTTCGGTCTCTCCATCGGTCCCATATCTTTCTTCCCAACTTGTCTATTGGAGATTTTGGGCCAAATTGGCCCCATGTCTGGGCATGGTTTGACAAGTTTTCAGAGGCCTGGGTGCTGACAGCAGGGACAGCAGGCAGTGACAGGCCCGGGGCTGACAGGCTCCCCATCCCCTACGTGGCACCTGGCTGCCACACCCAGCTGACATAGAACCTTTGTCACAATGCCCGCTACCGTGGCAAGGATGCGGTGACTCTGCAGGTACACAGGGACACTGCAGGACTTGGTGTCAGCTCAGAAATTTCTCAGTTCTCCAAAGAAGTAGAATTCTGCAAATTTCTACCTTTGCTCTTGAAAGGATGTCATCAGGTGGGTGTTTTGGTGTAATACACTAAAAACCAGAGCAGAAACTGTGAAATATTCCCATGATATGCACGGTCCCTGCCCCAAAGCACCATGACTCAGCCTAAGGAGATCTGCAGCTTCTTTTTTTGTACTGCCAGCAGATTGTGGAAGTACAGTATAAAAACCATCCTTATGGAGAGATCTTCCTATTTTAGGCTTAGTCTAAGTGTCTCAAGCAGCTGGGGTTTTTTCCTGCGCCTAATCCATACAGTCTTACAGCTTTCCTTCTAGTCTGAAGACGAATGTGCTAGAAACTATAAAGCAAAAAAATATCCTACAGCCTAGCCTTGCCTTGCCTGTCCTTGCCTGTCCTTGCCTTGCCTTATTTCCTTCTCATCCTGTTCTCTGTCCCATCCTATCTCACTAACCCCTCATCTCACTGCATGTCTCTTCTTTCCTTTTCTCTCACTCTTTTGCTTCCTGCCTCTTTTCTTGCAATTCCTCCATCTCACTCCTGCAGCCCAACACTACTTTTTATTCTTCCTTCCCTTTCTTCTGCTCCCTTCGCTCTCTCCCTCTGTCCCATATCTTTCTTCCGGACTTGTCTTTTGGAGACTTTGGGCCAAATTGGCCCCAAGTCTGGGCATGGTTTGACAAGTTTTCAGAGGCCTGGCTGGTGACAGCAGGGACACCAGGCAGTGACAGGCCTGGGGCTGACAGGCTTCCCATACCCTAGGGGGCGCCTGGCTGCCACACCTAGCTGACATAGAACCTTTGGCACAATGCCCGCTACCGTGGCGAGGATGCGATGACTCTGCAGGTGACAGGATCAATGCAGGACTTGGTGTCAGCTCAGCAATTTCTCAGTTCTCCAAAGAAGCGGAATTCTGCAAATTGCTGCCTTTGCTCTTGAAAGGATGTCATCAGGTGGGTGTTTTCGTGTAATGTACTAAAAACCAGAGCAGAAATGGTGAAATATTCCCATGATATGTATGCTCTCTGCACCAAAGCACCATGGCTCAGCCTAAGGAGATCTGCAGCTTATTTTTTTGTACTGCCAGCAGATTGTGGAAGTACAGTATAAAAACCATCCTTGTGGAGAGATCTTCCTATTTTAGGCTTAGTCTAAGTGTCTCAGGTAGCTGGGGTTTTTGCTTGGGGCTAATCCATACGGTCTTATGGCTTTCCTCCTAGTCTGAAGACGAATGTGCTAGAAACTACAAAGCAAAAAAGTGTGCTGCAGCCTAGCCTTGACTTCCTGTCCTTGCCTTGCCTTATTTCCTTCTCATCCTGTTCTCTGTCCCATCCTCTCTCACTAACCCCTCATCTGGCTGCATGTCTCTTCTTTCCTTTTCTCTCACTCTCCTGCTTCCTGCCTCTTTTCTTGCAATTCCTCCATCTCACTCCTGCAGCCCCATACTACTTTTTATTCCTCCTTCCATTTCTCCTGCTCTCTTTGCTCTCTCCCTCTGTCCCATATCTTTCTTCCGGACTTGTCTTTTGGAGACTTTGGGCCAAATTGGCCCCAAGTCTGGGCATGGTTTGACAAGTTTTCAGAGGCCTGGCTGGTGACAGCAGGGACAGCAGGCAGTGACAGGCCTGGGGCTGACAGGCTCCCCATCCCCTAGGGGGCGCCTGGCTGCCACACCCAGCTGACATAGAACCTTTGTCACAATGCCTGCTACCGTGGTGAGGATGCGGTGACTCTGCAGGTGAGAGGGACACTGCAGGACTTGGTGTCAGCTCAGAAATTTCTCAGTGCTCCAAAGAAGGGGAATTCTGCAAATTGCTGCCTTTGCTCTTGAAAGGATGTCATCAGGTGGGTGTTTTGGTGTAATAAACTAAAAACCAGAGCAGAAATGTTCCCATGATATGCATGCTCTCTGCACCAAAGCACCATGACTCAGCCTAAGGAGATCTGCAGCTTCTTTTTATGTGCTGCCAGCAGATTGTGGAAGTACAGTATAAAAACCATCCTTATGGAGAGATCTTCCTATTTTAGGCTTAGTCTAAGTGTCTCAGGTAGCTGGGGTTTTTGCTTGGGCCTAATCCATGCGGTCTTTTGGCTTTCCTCCTAGTCTGAAGACGAATGTGCTAGAAACTATAAAGCAAAAAAGTGTCATGCAGCCTAGCCTTGCCTTGACTGTCCTTGCCTCTCCTTGCATTGCCTTATTTCCTTCTCATCCTGTTCTCTGTCCCATCCTCTCTCACTAACCCCTCGTCTGGCTGCATGTTTCTTCTTTCCTTTTCTCTCACTCTCCTGCTTCCTGCCTCTTTTCTTGCAGTTCCTCCATCTCACTCCTGCAGCCCCATACTTCTTTTTATTCTTCCTTCCCTTTCTCCTGTTCCCTTCGTACTCTCCCTCTGTCCCATATCGTTCTTCCCGACTTGTCTCTTGGAGACTTTGGGCCAAATTGGCCCCAAGTCTGGGCACGGTTTGACAAGTTTTCAGAGGCCTGGCTGTTGACAGCAGGGACAGCAGGCAGTGACAGGCCTGGGGCTGACAGGCTCCCCATCACCTAGATGGTGCCTGGCTGCCACATCCAGCTGACATAGAACCTTTGTCACAATGTCCGCTACCGTGGTGAGGATGCGGTGACTCTGCAGGTGACAGGGACTCTACAGGACTTGATGTCAGCTCAGCAGTTTCTCAGTTCACCAAAGAAGCAGAATTCTGCAAATTGCTGCTTTTGCTCTTGAAAGGATATCATCAGGTGGGTGTTTTGGTGTAATATACTGAAAACCTGAGCAGAAATGGTGAAATATTCCCATGATATGCATGGTCCCTGCACCAAAGCACCATGACTCAGCCTAAGGAGATCTGCAGCTTCTTTTTTTGTACTGCCAGCAGATTGTGGAAGTACAGTATAAAAACCATCCTTATGGAGAGATGTTGGTATTTTAGGCTTAGTCTAGGTGTCTCAGGTAGCTGGGGTTTTTGCTTGGGCCTAATCCATACGGTCTTATGGCTTTCCTCCTAGTCTGAAGACGAATGTGCTAGAAACTATAAAGCAAAAAAGTGTCCTGCAGCCTAGCCTTGCCTTCCCTGTCCTTGCCTGTCCTTGCCTTGCCTAATTTCCTTCTCATCCTGTTGTCTGTCCCATCCTCTCTCACTAACCCCTCGTCTGGCTGCATGTCTCTTCTTTCCTTTTCTCTCACTCTCCTGCTTCCTGCCTCTTTTCTTGCAATTCCTCCTTCTCACTCCTGCAGCCCAACACTACTTTTTATTCTTCCTTCCCTTTCTCCTGCTTCCTTCGCTCTCTCCCTCTGTCCCATATCTTTCTTCCCAACTTGTCTCTTGGAGATTTTGGGCCAAATTGGCCCCATGTCTGGGCATGGTTTGACAAGTTTTCAGAGGCCTGGCTGGTGACAGCAGGGACAGCAGGCAGTGACAGGCCTGGGGCTGACAGGCTCCCCATCCCCTAGGGGGCACCTGGCTGCCACACCTAGCTGACATTGAACCTTTGTCACAATGCCCGCTACCGTGGCGAGGATTCGGTGACTCTGCAGGTGACAGGGACACTGCAGGACTTGGTGTCAGCTCAGCAATTTCTCAGTTCTCCAAAGAAGCGGAATTCTGCAAATTGCTGCCTTTGCTCTTGAAAGGATGTCATCAGGTGGGTGTTTTGGTGTAATACACTAAAACCAGAGAAGAAATGGTGAAATATTCCCATGATATGTGTGCTCCCTGCCCCAAAGCACCATGACTCAGCCTAAGGAGATCTGCAGCTTCTTTTTTTGTACTGCCAGCAGATTGTGGAAGTACAGTATAAAAACCATCCTTATGGAGAGATCTTCGTATTTTAGGCTTAGTCTAAGTGTCTCAGGTAGCTGGGGTTTTTGCTTGGGCCTAATCCATACGGTCTTATGGCTTTCCTCCTAGTCTGAAGACGAATGTGCTAGAAACTATAAAGCAAAAAAGTGTCCTGCAGCTAAGCCTTGCCTTCCCTGTCCTTGTTTGTCCTTGCCTTGCCTTATTTCCTTCTCATCCTGTTCTCTGTCCCATCCTCTCTCACTAACCCCTCGTCTGGCTGCATTTCTCTTCTTTCCTTTTCTCTCGCTCTCCTGCTTCCTGCCTCTTTTCTTGCAATTCCTCCATCTCACTCCTGCAGCCCAACACTACTTTTTATTCTCCCTTCCCTTTCTCCTGCTCCCTTCGCTCTCTCCCTCTGTAGCATATCTTTCTTCCCAACTTGTCTCTTGGAGTTTTTGGGCCAGATTGGCCCCATGTCTGGGCATGGTTTGACAAGTTTTCAGAGGCCTGGCTGGTGACAGCAGGGACAGCAGGCAGTGACAGGCCCGGGGCTGACAGGCTCCCCATCCCCTAGGGGGCGCCTGGCTGCCACACCCAGCTGACATTGAACCTTTGTCACAATGCCCGCTACCGTGGCGAGGATGCGGTGACTCTGCAGGTGACAGGGACACTGCAGGACTTGGTGTCAGCTCAGCAATTTCTCAGTTCTCCAAAGAAGCGGAATTCTGCAAATTGCTGCCTTTGCTCTTGAAAGGATGTCATCAGGTGGGTGTTTTCTTGTAATATACTAAAAACCAGAGCAGAAATGGTGAAATATTCCCATGATATGCATGGTCCCTGCACCAAAGCACCATGACTCAGCCTAAGGAGATCTGCAAATTCTTTTTTTATACTGCCAGCAGATTGTGGAAGTACAGTATAAAAACCATCCTTATGGACAGATCTTCCTATTTTAGGCTTAGTCTAAGTGTCTCAGGTAGCTGGGGTTTTTGCTTGGGCCTAATCCATACGGTCTTATGGCTTTCCTCCTAGTCTGAAGACGAATGTGCTAGAAATTATAAAGCAAATACATGTCCTGCAGCCTAGCCTTGCCTTGCCTGTCCTTGCCTGTCCTAGCCTTGCCTTATGTCCTTCTCATCCTGTTCTCTGTCCCATCCTCTCTCACTAACCCCTCGTCTGGCTGCATGTCTCTTCTTTCCTTTTCTCTCACTCTCCTGCTTCCTGCCTCTTTTCTTGCAATTCCTCCATCTCACTCCTGCAGCCCAACACTACTTTTTATTCTTCCTTCCCTTTCTCCTGCTCCCTTCGCTCTCTCCCTCTGTCCCATATCTTTCTTCCCGACTTGTCTGTTGGAGACTTTGGACCAAATTGGCCCCATATCTGGGCATGGTTTGACAAGTTTTCAGAGGCCTGGCTGGTGACAGCAGGGACAGCAGGCAGTGACAGGCGTGGGGCTGACAGGCTCCCCATCCCCTAGGGCCACCTCGGTGCCACACCCAGCTGACATAGAACCTTTGCAACAATGCCAGCTACTGTGGCGAGGATGCGGTGACTCCGCAGGTGAGAGGGACACTGCAGGACTTGGTGTCAGCTCAGCAATTTCTCAGTTCTCCAAAGAAGTAGAATTCTGCCAAATTGCTGCCTTTGCTCTTGAAAGGATGTCATCAGGTGGGTGTTTTGGTGTAATACACTAAAAACCGGAGCAGAAATGGTGAAATATTCCCATGATATGCGTGGTCCCTGCACCAAAGCACCATAGAATCACAGAATCACAGAATCGACTGGGTTGGAAAAGACCTCAGAGATCATCGAGTCCAACCCTTGGTCCAACTCTAGTCCGTTTACTATATCATGGCACTAAGTGCCATGTCCAATCTCAGTTTAAAACCCTCTAGGGACGTCGAGTCCACTACCTCCCTGGGCAGGCCATTCCAGTGCCTGTCCACTCTCTCTGTAAAGAATTTCTTTCTAATATCCAGCCTAAATTTCCCCTGGTAGTATTTAAGCCCATGCCCCCTTGTCCTATTGCTATCTGCCTGGGAGAAGAGACCAATCCCCACCTGGCTATAACTTCCCTTCAGGTAGTTACTGAGAGTGATGAGGTCACCTCTAAGCCTCCCCTTCTGTAGACTAAACAACCCCAGCTCCCTCAGCCTCTCCTCATAGGTCTTACGTTCAAGTCCCTTCACCAGTCGTGTTGCTCTTCTCTGCACCCGCTCCAGCACTTCAATGTCTTTCCTGAACTGAGGGGCCCAGAACTGAACACAATACTCCAGGTGTGGCCTCACCAATGCAGAGTACAGGGGAAGGATCACTTCCCTTGTCCTGCTGACCACGCTGTTTTTGATACAGGACAGGATACCGTTGGCCTTCTTGGCCACCTGGGCACACTGTTGGCTCATGTTGAGCTTCCTGTCAATTAGCACCCCCAGGTCCCTTTCTGTCTGACTGCTCTCCAGCCACTCTGCGCCCAGCCTGTAGCGCTGCAGGGGGTTGTTGTGACCAAAGTGCAGCACCCGGCACTTGGCCTTATTGAACTCATCTCATTGGAATCAGCCCATTTTTCCAGTCTATCCAGATCCCTCTGCAGAGCCCTCCTGCCTTCCAGCAGGTCGACACTCCCTCCCAACTTGGTGTCATCAGCAAATTTGCTGATGATGGTCTCAATCCCCTCATCTAAATCATCAATAAAGATTTTAAACAGGACTGGACCCAACACTGACCCCTGGGGAACACCACTAATGACTGGCCGCCAGCTGGATGCAGCCCCATTCACCAGCACTCTCTGGGCCCGGCCCTCCAGCCAGTTCTTAACCCAGCATAGAGTACACTTGTCCAAGCCGTGGGCTACCAGCTTTTGCAAGAGTATATTATGGGAGACAGTGTCAAAGGCCTTGCTCAAGTCCACATAGACCACATCCACGGCTTTCCCCTCATCCACCAGCTTGGTCACCTGATCATAAAAGGAGATCAGGTTGGTCAGACAGGACCTGCCCCTCCTAAACCCATGCTGGCTGGGTCTGATCGCTTGTCCATCCTGAAGGTGCTGTGTGATTCCATTCAGGATGATCTGCTCCATAACCCTGCCAGGCACCGAGGTCAGGCTGACAGGCCTGGAGTTGCCAGGGTCAGCTCTGCAGCCCTTTTTGTGGACTGGGGTAACACTGGCCAATTTCCAATCATATGGGACCTCCCCAGTGAGCCAGGACTGTTGGAAGATGATGGAGAGCGGCTTGGCAAGTTCTTCTGCTAGCTCCCTCATCACCCTAGGATGGATCCCATCTGGTCCCATAGACTTATGAGGATCCAGATGGCTCAGTAAATCACCAACTATTTCCTCCTGGAATACAAGGGGCCTATTTGGCTTCCTATCTCTGTTAACCACCTCCAGAGATGAGTTGTCCTGAGGGCCACCTGTCTTACTGGTAAAAACTGAGGCAAAGTAGGTATTAAGTACCTCAGCTTTCTCCTCATCTTTGTTAACTATATTTTCTTCAGAGTCCAACAGAGAGTGGAGGTTTTCCTTGCCCCTCCTTTTCTTATTAACATATTTGAAGAAGGACTTTTTATTATCCCTGACAGAATTGGCCAAGTTAACTTCAAATTGCACTTTTGTTTCCCTGATCTTTTTTCTGCATGATCTAGCTATTTCCATAAATTCTTCATAAGTAGCCAGCCCTTTTTTCCACAGTTGGTAAAGTCTCCTTTTATTTCTGATTTCATTCAGAATCTCCCTGTTTAGCCAAGCCGGTTGTCTTCCCCGCTGGCTAGCCTTTCGGCACACTGGTATAGCCTGTTCCTGTGCACTCAAAACCACCTGCTTGAAGCATGTCAAACCCTCCTGGGCCCCCTTGTTTTTAAGCGTTGTTTCCCAGGGTATGCTCTGAACTAGACTTCTGAATAGGCAAAAATCTGCCCTCCGGAAGTCCAGCGTAGAGGTTTTGTTAATGGTTCTCCCTGCATCTCTGAGTATTGAAAATTTTATTATTTCATGGTCGCTATGCCCCAGGCGGCCTCCAACCACTACATCTCCCACCAGCCCTTCTCTGTTTGTAAACAGTAGGTCTAGCGGGGTCTTGCCCCTGGTGGGCTCATTTACCAGCTGATGAAAGAAATTGTCCTCTATACACTCAAGGAACTTCCTAGACTGCCTCTTCTGTGCAGTATTGAGCTCCCAGCAGATATCCGGCAGGTTAAAGTCACCCACAAGAACAAGGGCCGTCGATTTTGAGACATCTGCCAGCTGCTTGTAGAATAATTCATCTCCTTCATTGTCCTGGTTGGGCGGTCTATAACAGACACCCACGAGGATGTCAGCCTTGTTGGACTTCCCCCTGATTCTGGTCCACAGGCACTCAACCTTGTCACTGCTGACCTCAAGTTTAACAGAGTCGAGTGACTCTCTAACATATAAAGCCACCCCTCCACCTCTCCTCCCCTGCCTATCTTTTCTGAAGAGCTTGTAGCCACATATAGCAGCACTCCAGTCATATGAGTCATCCCAGCATGTTTCAGTGATGGCAACTATGTCATAGCTTTCCTGCTGCACGATGGCTTCCAGCTCCTCTTGTTTGCTGCCCATACTGCGTGCATTAGTGTACATGCACTTCAAGTGGGCTGCTGATTTCCCTCTTAATTCGGGCTTTCAATCCTTAGGCTGATCTTTGGAGAGCCCAGTTTCAATCCCTTCCCCCTTCAAACCTAGTTTAAAACCCTCCTGATCAGCCCTGCCAACTTATGGGCTGTAGTCCTCTTGCTCTCCCTAGAAGGATGAAGCCCATATGATTTGAGGAGACTGGGTACCACGGAGCTTGCCCCATGGTCAAAAAACCCAAAATTTTGACGGTGACACCAATCCTTAAGCCACCTGTTGATGAGATGGGCTTTTCTGATCCTCTCTTATTTAGTTCCTCATCCATCCCAGCTAGCACAGGAACTGAGGCAAATATCACTTGTGCTAACATCCCATGAACTGACTGACCCAGTGCTTTAAAGTCCTTTTTAATTATCTTGATACGCATTCTGTTGATGTCCTCGCTGCCAGCTAGGACTACTGACAGGGGACTACTAACCATGACTCAGCCTAAGGAGATCTGCAGCTTATTTTTATGTACTGCCAGCAGATTGTGGAAGTACAGTATAAAAACCATCCTTATGGAGAGATCTTCGTATTTTAGGCTTAGTCTAAGTGTCTCAAGTAGCTGGGGTATTTGCTTGGGCCTAATCCATACGGTCTTATGGCTTTCCTCCTAGACTGAAGATGAATGTGATAGAATCTATAAAGCAAAAAAGTGTTCTGCACCCTATCTTTGCATTGCCTGTCCTTGCCAGTCCTTGCCTTGCCTTATTTCACTCTCATCCTGTTCTCTGCCCCATCCTCTCTCACTAAGCCCTCGTCTGGCTGGATGTCTCTTCTTTCCTTTTCTCTCACTCTCCTGCTTCCTGCCTCTTTTCTTGCAATTCCTCCATCTCACTCCTGCAGCCCAACACTACATTTTATTCTTCCTTCCCTTTCTCCTGCTCCCTTCGCTCTCTCCCTCTGTCCCATATCTTTCTTCCCGACTTGTCTCTTGGAGACTTTGGGCCAAATTGGCCCCACGTCTGGGCATGGTTTGACAAGTTTTCAGAGGCCTGGCTGGTGACAGCAGGGACACCAGGCAGTGACAGGCCTGGGGCTGACAGGCTCCCCATCCCCTAGGGGGCGCCTGGCTGCCACACCCAGCTGACATAGAACCTTTGTCACAATGTCCGCTACCGTGGCGAGGATGCGGTGGCTCTGCAGGTGACAGGGACACTGCAGGACTTGGTGTCAGCTCAGCAATTTCTCTGTTCCCCAAAGAAGCGGAATTCTGCAAATTGCTGCCTTTGCTCTTGAAAGGATGTCATCAGGTTGTTGTTTTGGTGTAATACACTAAAAATCAGAGCAGAAATGGTGAAATATTCCCATAGTATGCGTGGTCCCTGCATCAAAGCACCATGACTCAGCCTAAAGAGATCTGCAGCTTCTTTTTTTGTACTGCCAGCAGATTGTGGAAGTACAGTATAAAAACCATCCTTATGGAGAGATCTTCGTATTTTAGGCTTAGTCTAAGTGTCTCAGGTAGCCGGGGTTTTTGCTTGGGCCTAATCCATACGGTCTTATGGCTTTCCTCCTAGTTTGAAGACAAATGTGCTAGAAACTATAAAGCATAAAAGTGTCCTGCAGCCTAGCCTTGCGTTGCCTGTCCTTGCCTGTCCTTACCTTGCCTTATTTCCTTCTCCTCCTGTTCTCTGTCCCATCCTCTCTCACTAAACCCTCGTCTGGCTGCATGTCTCTTCTTTGTTTTCTCTGACTCTCCTGCTTCCTGCCTCTTTTCTTGCAATTCCTCCATCTCACTCCTGCAGCCCAACACTACTTTTTATTCTTCCTCCCCTTTCTCCTGCTCCCTTCGCTCTCTCCCTCTGTCCCATATCTTTCTTCCCGACTTGCCTCTTCTACATTTTGGGCCAAATTGGCCCCAAGTCTGGGCGTGGTTTGACAAGTTTTCAGAGGCCTGGCTGGTGACAGCAGGGACAGCAGGCAGTGACAGGCCCGGGGCTGAAAGGCTCCCCATCCCCTAGGGGGCGCCTGGCTGCCACACCCAGCTGACATAGAAACTTTGTCAAAATGCCCGCTACCGTGGCGAGGATGCGGTGACTCTGCAGGTGACAGGGACACTGCAGGACTTGGTGTCAGCTCAGCAATTTCTAAGTTCTCCAAAGAAGCGGAATTCTGCAAATTGCTGCCTTTGCTCTTGAAAGGATGTCATCAGGTGGGTGTTTTGGGGTAATACACGAAAACCAGAGCAGAAATGGTGAAATATTCCCATGATGTGCATGGTCCCTGCCCCAAAGCACCATGACTCAGCCTAAGGAGATCTGTAGCTTATTTTTTTGTACTGCCAGCAGATTGTGGAAGTACAGTATAAAAACCATCCTTATGGACAGATCTTCCTATTTTAGGCTTAGTCTAAGCGTCTCAGGTAGATGGGGTTTTTGCTTGGGCCTAATCCTTACGGTCTTGTGGCTTTCCTCCTAGTCTGAAGACGAATGTGCTAGAAACTATAAAGCAAAAACATGTCCTGCAGCCTAGCCTTGCCTTGCCTGTCCCAGCCTTGCCTTATGTCCTTCTCATCCTGTTCTCTGTCCCATCCTCTCTCACTAAGCCCTCGTCTGGCTGCATGTCTCTTCTTTCCTTTTCTCTCACTCTCCTGCTTCCTGCCTCTTTTCTTGCAATTCCTCCATCTCACTCCTGCAGCCCAACACTACTTTTTATTCTTCCTTCCCTTTCTCCTGCTCCCTTCGCTTTCTCCCTCTGGCCCATATCTTTCTTCCCGACTTGTCTCTTGGAGACTTTGGGCCAAACTGGCCCCAAGTCTGGGCATTTTTTAAACAAGCTTTCAGAGGCCTGGCTGGTGGCAACAGGGACACGAGGCAGTGACAGGCCCGGGGCTGACATGCTTCCCATCCCCTAGGGGGCCCCTGGCTGCCACACCCAGCTGACATAGAAACTTTGTCACAATGCCCGCTACCGTGGCGAGGATGCGGTGGCTCTGCAGGTGACAGGGACACTGCAGGACTTGGTGTCAGCTCAGCAATTTCTCACTTCCCCTAAGAAGCGGAATTCTGCAAATTGCTGCCTTTGCTCTTGAAAGGATGTCATCAGGTGGGTGTTTTGGTGTCATACACTGTAAACAGAGCAGAAACTGTGAAATATTCCCATGATATGCATGGTCCCTGCCCCAAAGCACCATGACTCAGCCTAAGGAGATCTGCAGCTTATTTTTTTGTACTGCCAGCAGATTGTGGAAGTAGAGTATAAAAACCATCCTTATGGAGAGATCTTCGTATTTTAGGCTTAGTCTAAGTGTCTCAAGTAACTGGGGTTTTTGCTTGGGCCTAATCCATACGGTCTTATGGCTTTCCTCCTAGTCTGAAGACGAATGTGCTAGAAACTATAAAGCAAAAACATGTCCTGCAGCCTAGCCTTGCCTTTCCTGTCCTTGCCTGTCCCAGACTTGCCTTATGTCCTTCTCATCCTGTTCTCTGTCCCATCCTCTCTCACTAACCTCTCTTCTGGCTGCATGTCTCTTCTTTCCTTTTCTCTCACTCTCCTGCTTCCTGCCTCTTTTCTTGCAATTCCTCTATCTCACTCCTGCAGCCCAACACTACTTTTTATTCTTCCTTCCCTTTCTCCTGCTCCCTTCGCTTTCTCCCTCTGTCCCATATCTTTCTTCCCGACTTGTCTCTTGCAGACTTTGGGCCAAATTGGCCCCAAGTCTGGGCATGGTATGACAAGTTTTCAGAGGCCTGGCTGGTGGCAACAGGGACACCAGGCAGTGACAGGCCCGGGGCTGACAGGTTCCCCATCCCCTAGGGGGCGCCTGGCTCCCACACCCAGCTGATATAGAACCTTTGTCACAATGCCCGCTACCGTGGCTAGGATCCGGTGGCTCTGCAGGTGACAGGGACACTGCAGGACTTGGTGTCAGCTCAGCAATTTCTCACTTCCCCTAAGAAGTGGAATTCTGCAAATTGCTGCCTTTGCTCTTGAAAGGATGTCATCAGGTGGGTGTTTTGGTGTCATACACTGAAAACAGAGCAGAAACTGTGAAATATTCCCATGATATGCATGGTCCCTGCCCCAAAGCACCATGACTCAGCCTAAGGAGATCTGCAGCTTATTTTTTTGTACTGCTAGCAGATTGTGGAAGTAGAGTATAAAAACCATCCTTATGGAGAGATCTTCGTATTTTAGGCTTAGTCTAAGCGTCTCAAGTAGCTGGGGTTCTTGCTTGGGCCTAATCCATACGGTCTTATGGCTTTCCTCCTAGTCTGAAGACGAATGTGCTAGAAACTATAAAGCAAAAACGCGTCCTGCAGCCTAGCCTTGCGTTGCCTGTCCTTGCCTGTCCTAGCCTTGCCTTCTTTCCTTCTCATCCTGTTCTCTGTCCCATCCTCTCTCACTAACCCCTCGTCTGGCTGCATGTCTCTTCTTTCCTTTTCTCTCACTCTCCTGCTTCCTGCCTCTTTTCTTGCAATTCCTCCATCTCACTCCTGCAGCGCAACACTACTTTTTATTCTTCCTTCCCTTTCTCCTGCTCCCTTCGCTTTCTCCCTCTGTGCCATATATTTCTTCCCAACTTGTCTCTTGGAGACTTTGGGCCAAACTGGCCCCATGTCTGGGCATGGTTTGA
Organism: Columba livia; assembly: GCF_036013475.1. NCBI lineage: Eukaryota > Metazoa > Chordata > Aves > Columbiformes > Columbidae > Columba > Columba livia. The sequence goes on along the minus strand of NW_027043042.1, from coordinate 646,343 downwards.
CAAGTTTTCAGAGGCCTGGCTGGTGACAGCAGGGACACCAGGAAGTGAAAAGGCCCGGGGCTCACAGGCTCCCCATCCCCTAGGGGGCGCCTGGCTGCCACACCCAGCTGACATAGAAACTTTGTCACAATGCCCGCTACCGTGGCGAGGATGCGGTGGCTCTGCAGGTGACAGGGACACTGCAGGACTTGGTGTCAGCTCAGCAATTTCTCACTTCCCCTAAGAAGCGGAATTCTGCAAATTGCTGCCTTTGCTCTTGAAAGGATGTCATCAGGTGGGTGTTTTGGTGTCATACACTGAAAACAGAGCAGAAATTGTGAAATATTCCCATGATATGCATGGTCCCTGCCCCAAAGCACCATGACTCAGCCTAAGGAGATCTGTAGCTTATTTTTTTGTACTGCCAGCAGATTGTGGAAGTACAGTATAAAAACCATCCTTATGGACAGATCTTCCTATTTTAGGCTTAGTCTAAGCGTCTCAGGTAGATGGGGTTTTTGCTTGGGCCTAATCCTTACGGTCTTGTGGCTTTCCTCCTAGTCTGAAGACGAATGTGCTAGAAACTATAAAGCAAAAACATGTCCTGCAGCCTAGCCTTGCCTTGCCTGTCCCAGCCTTGCCTTATGTCCTTCTCATCCTGTTCTCTGTCCCATCCTCTCTCACTAAGCCCTCGTCTGGCTGCATGTCTCTTCTTTCCTTTTCTCTCACTCTCCTGCTTCCTGCCTCTTTTCTTGCAATTCCTCCATCTCACTCCTGCAGCCCAACACTACTTTTTATTCTTCCTTCCCTTTCTCCTGCTCCCTTCGCTTTCTCCCTCTGGCCCATATCTTTCTTCCCGACTTGTCTCTTGGAGACTTTGGGCCAAACTGGCCCCAAGTCTGGGCATTTTTTAAACAAGCTTTCAGAGGCCTGGCTGGTGGCAACAGGGACACGAGGCAGTGACAGGCCCGGGGCTGACATGCTTCCCATCCCCTAGGGGGCCCCTGGCTGCCACACCCAGCTGACATAGAAACTTTGTCACAATGCCCGCTACCGTGGCGAGGATGCGGTGGCTCTGCAGGTGACAGGGACACTGCAGGACTTGGTGTCAGCTCAGCAATTTCTCACTTCCCCTAAGAAGCGGAATTCTGCAAATTGCTGCCTTTGCTCTTGAAAGGATGTCATCAGGTGGGTGTTTTGGTGTCATACACTGTAAACAGAGCAGAAACTGTGAAATATTCCCATGATATGCATGGTCCCTGCCCCAAAGCACCATGACTCAGCCTAAGGAGATCTGCAGCTTATTTTTTTGTACTGCCAGCAGATTGTGGAAGTAGAGTATAAAAACCATCCTTATGGAGAGATCTTCGTATTTTAGGCTTAGTCTAAGTGTCTCAAGTAACTGGGGTTTTTGCTTGGGCCTAATCCATACGGTCTTATGGCTTTCCTCCTAGTCTGAAGACGAATGTGCTAGAAACTATAAAGCAAAAACATGTCCTGCAGCCTAGCCTTGCCTTTCCTGTCCTTGCCTGTCCCAGACTTGCCTTATGTCCTTCTCATCCTGTTCTCTGTCCCATCCTCTCTCACTAACCTCTCTTCTGGCTGCATGTCTCTTCTTTCCTTTTCTCTCACTCTCCTGCTTCCTGCCTCTTTTCTTGCAATTCCTCTATCTCACTCCTGCAGCCCAACACTACTTTTTATTCTTCCTTCCCTTTCTCCTGCTCCCTTCGCTTTCTCCCTCTGTCCCATATCTTTCTTCCCGACTTGTCTCTTGCAGACTTTGGGCCAAATTGGCCCCAAGTCTGGGCATGGTATGACAAGTTTTCAGAGGCCTGGCTGGTGGCAACAGGGACACCAGGCAGTGACAGGCCCGGGGCTGACAGGTTCCCCATCCTATAGGGGGCGCCTGGCTCCAACACCCAGCTGATATAGAACCTTTGTCACAATGCCCGCTACCGTGGCTAGGATCCGGTGGCTCTGCAGGTGACAGGGACACTGCAGGACTTGGTGTCAGCTCAGCAATTTCTCACTTCCCCTAAGAAGTGGAATTCTGCAAATTGCTGCCTTTGCTCTTGAAAGGATGTCATCAGGTGGGTGTTTTGGTGTCATACACTGAAAACAGAGCAGAAACTGTGAAATATTCCCATGATATGCATGGTCCCTGCCCCAAAGCACCATGACTCAGCCTAAGGAGATCTGCAGCTTATTTTTTTGTACTGCTAGCAGATTGTGGAAGTAGAGTATAAAAACCATCCTTATGGAGAGATCTTCGTATTTTAGGCTTAGTCTAAGCGTCTCAAGTAGCTGGGGTTCTTGCTTGGGCCTAATCCATACGGTCTTATGGCTTTCCTCCTAGTCTGAAGACGAATGTGCTAGAAACTATAAAGCAAAAACGCGTCCTGCAGCCTAGCCTTGCGTTGCCTGTCCTTGCCTGTCCTAGCCTTGCCTTCTTTCCTTCTCATCCTGTTCTCTGTCCCATCCTCTCTCACTAACCCCTCGTCTGGCTGCATGTCTCTTCTTTCCTTTTCTCTCACTCTCCTGCTTCCTGCCTCTTTTCTTGCAATTCCTCCATCTCACTCCTGCAGCGCAACACTACTTTTTATTCTTCCTTCCCTTTCTCCTGCTCCCTTCGCTTTCTCCCTCTGTGCCATATATTTCTTCCCAACTTGTCTCTTGGAGACTTTGGGCCAAACTGGCCCCATGTCTGGGCATGGTTTGACAAGTTTTCAGAGGCCTGGCTGGTGACAGCAGGGACACCAGGAAGTGAAAAGGCCCGGGGCTCACAGGCTCCCCATCCCCTAGGGGGCGCCTGGCTGCCACACCCAGCTGACATAGAAACTTTGTCACAATGCCCGCTACCGTGGCGAGGATGCGGTGGCTCTGCAGGTGACAGGGACACTGCAGGACTTGGTGTCAGCTCAGCAATTTCTCACTTCCCCTAAGAAGCGGAATTCTGCAAATTGCTGCCTTTGCTCTTGAAAGGATGTCATCAGGTGGGTGTTTTGGTGTCATACACTGAAAACAGAGCAGAAATTGTGAAATATTCCCATGATATGCATGGTCCCTGCCCCAAAGCACCATGACTCAGCCTAAGGAGATCTTCAGCTTATTTTTTTGTACTGCCAGCAGATTGTGGAAGTACAGTATAAAAACCAGCCTTATGGAGAGATCTTGGTATTTTAGGCTTAGTCTAAGTGTCTCAAGTAGCTGGGGTTTTTGCTTGGGCCTAATCCATACGGTCTTATGGCTTTCCTCCTAGTCTGAAGACGAATGTGCTAGAAACTATAAAGCAAAAACATGTCCTGCAGCCTAGCCTTGCCTTGCCTGTCCTTGCCTGTCCCAGACTTGCCTTATGTCCTTCTCATCCTGTTCTCTGTCCCATCCTCTCTCACTAACCTCTCTTCTGGCTGCATGTCTCTTCTTTCCTTTTCTCTCACTCTCTTGCTTCCTGCCTCTTTTCTTGCAATTCCTCCATCTCACTCCTGCAGCCCAACACTACTTTTTATTCTTCCTTCCCTTTCTCCTGCTCCCTTCGCTTTCTCCCTCTGTCCCATATCTTTCTTCCCGACTTGTCTCTTGCAGACTTTGGGCCAAATTGGCCCCAAGTCTGGGCATTGTATGACAAGTTTTCAGAGGCCTGCCTGGTGGCAACAGGGACACCAGGCAGTGACAGGCCTGGGGCTGACAGGTTCCCCATCCCCTAGGGGGCGCCTGGCTCCCACACCCAGCTGATATAGAACCTTTGTCACAATGCCCGCTACCGTGGCTAGGATCCGGTGGCTCTGCAGGTGACAGGGACACTGCAGGACTTGGTGTCAGCTCAGCAATTTCTCACTTCCCCTAAGAAGTGGAATTCTGCAAATTGCTGCCTTTGCTCTTGAAAGGATATCATCAGGTGGGTGTTTTGGGGTAATACACTGAAAACAGAGCAGAAACTGTGAAATACTCCCATGATATGCATGGTCCCTGCCCCAAAGCACCATGACTCAGCCTAAGGAGATCTTCAGCTTATTTTTTTAATACAGCCAGCATATAGTGGAAGTACAGTATAAAAACCATCCTTATGGAGAGATCTTCGTATTTTAGGCTTAGTCTATGTGTCTCAAGTAGCTGGGGTTTTTGCTCGGGCCTAATCCATACGGTCTTATGGCTTTCCTCCTAGTCTGAAGACGAATGTGCTAGAAACTATAAAGCAAAAACATGTCCTGCAGCCTAGCCTTACCTTGCCTGTCCTAGCCTTGCCTTATGTCCTTCTCATGCTGTTCTCTGTCCCATCCTCTCTCACTAACCCCTCGTCTGGCTGCATGTCTCTTCTTTCCTTTTCTCTCACTCTCCTGCTTCCTGCCTCTTTTCTTGCAATTCCTCCATCTCACTCCTGCAGCCCAACACTACTTTTTATTCTTCCTTCCCTTTCTCCTGCTCCCTTCGCTTTCTCCCTCTGTCCCATATCTTTTTTCATGACTTGTCTCTTGGAGACTTTGGGCCAAACTGGCCCAAAGTCTGGGCATGGTTTGACAAGTTTTCAGAGGCCTGGCTGGTGGCAGCAGGGACACCAGGCAGTGACAGGCCCGGGGCTGACAGGCTCCCCATCCCCTAGGGGGCGCCTGGCTGCCACACCCAGCTGACATAGAACCTTTGTCACAATGCCCGCTGCCGTGGCGAGGATGCGGTGGCTCTGCAGGTGACAGGGACACTGCAGGACTTGGTGTCAGCTCAGCAATTTCTCACTTCCCCTAAGAAGGGGAATTCTGCAAATTGCTGCCTTTGCTCTTGAAAGGATGTCATCAGGTGGGTGTTTTGGTGTCATACACTGAAAACAGAGCAGAAACTGTGAAATATTCCCATGATATGCACGGTCCCTGCCCCAAAGCACCATGACTCAGCCTAAGGAGATCTGCAGCTTATTTTTTTGTACTGGCAGCAGATTGTGGAAGTACAGTATAAAAACCATCCTTATGGAGAGATCTTGGTATTTTAGGCTTAGTCTAAGTGTCTCAAGTAACTGGGGTTTTTGCTTGGGCCTAATCCATACGGTCTTATGGCTTTCCTCCTAGTCTGAAGACGAATGTGCTAGAAACTATAAAGCAAAAACATGTCCTGCAGCCTAGCCTTGCCTTGCCTGTCCTTGCCTGTCCTAGCCTTGCCTTATGTCCTTCTCATCCTGTTCTCTGTCCCATCCTCTCTCACTAACCCCTCGTCTGGCTGCATGTCTCTTCTTTCCTTTTCTCTCACTCTCCTGCTTCCTGCCTCTTTTCTTGCAATACCTTCATCTCACTCCTGCAGCCCAACCCTAATTTTTACTCTTCCTTCCCTTTCTCCTGCTCCCTTCGCTTTCTCCCTCTGTCCCATATCTTTCTTCCTGACTTGTCTCTTGCAGACTTTTGGGCCAAACTGGCCCCAAGTCTGGGCATGGTTTGACAAGTTTTCAGAGGGACACCAGGGAGTGACAGGCCCGGGGCTGACAGGCTCCCCATCCCCTAGGGGGCGCCTGGCTGCCACACCCAGCTGACATAGAACCTTTGTCACAATGCCCGCTGCCGTGGCGAGGATGCGGTGGCTCTGCAGGTGACAGGGACACTGCAGGACTTGGTGTCAGCTCAGCAATTTCTCAATTCCCCTAAGAAGCGGAATTCTGCAAATTGCTTCCTTTGCTCTTGAAAGGATGTCATCAGGTGGGTGTTTTGGTGTCATACACTGAAAACAGAGCAGAAACTGTGAAATATTCCCATGATATGCACGGTCCCTGCCCCAAAGCACCATGACTCAGCCTAAGGAGATCTGCAGCTTATTTTTTTGTACTGGCAGCAGATTGTGGAAGTACAGTATAAAAACCATCCTTATGGAGAGATCTTGGTATTTTAGGCTTAGTCTAAGTGTCTCAAGTAACTGGGGTTTTTGCTTGGGCCTAATCCATACGGTCTTATGGCTTTCCTCCTAGTCTGAAGACGAATGTGCTAGAAACTATAAAGCAAAAACATGTCCTGCAACCTATCTTTGCCTTGCCTGTTCTTGCCTGTCCTAGCCTTGCCTTATGTCCTTCTCATCCTGTTCTCTGTCCCATCCTCTCTCACTAACCCCTCGTCTGGCTGCATGTCTCTTCTTTCCTTTTCTCTCACTCTCCTGCTTCCTGCCTCTTTTCTTGCAATTCCTCCATCTCACTCCTGCAGCCCAACCCTACTTTTTAACTCTTCCTTCCCTTTCTCCTGCTCCCTTCGCTTTCTCCCTCTGTCCCATATCTTTCTTCCTGACTTGTCTCTTGCAGACTTTTGGGCCAAACTGGCCCCAAGTCTGGGCATGGTTTGACAAGTTTTCAGAGGGACAGCGGGCAGTGACAGGCCCGGGGCTGACAGGTTCCCCATCCCCTAGGGGGCGCCTGGCTCCCACACCCAGCTGATATAGAACCTTTGTCACAATGCCCGCTACCGTGGCTAGGATGCGGTGGCTCTGCAGGTGACAGGGACACTGCAGGACTTGGTGTCAGCTCAGCAATTTCTCACTTCCCCTAAGAAGGGGAATTCTGCAAATTGCTGCCTTTGCTCTTGAAAGGATGTCATCAGGTGGGTGTTTTGGTGTCATACACTGAAAACAGAGCAGAAACTGTGAAATATTCCCATGATATGCATGGTCCCTGCCCCAAAGCACCATGACTCAGCCTAAGGAGATCTGCAGCTTATTTTTTTGTACTGCTAGCAGATTGTGGAAGTAGAGTATAAAAACCATCCTTATGGAGAGATCTTGGTATTTTAGGCTTAGTCTAAGTGTCTCAAGTAGCTGGGGTTCTTGCTTGGGCCTAATCCATACGGTCTTATGGCTTTCCTCCTAGTCTGAAGACGAATGTGCTAGAAACTATAAAGCAAAAACGCGTCCTGCAGCCTAGCCTTGCGTTGCCTGTCCTTGCCTGTCCTAGCCTTGCCTTATGTCCTTCTCATCCTGTTCTCTGTCCCATCCTCTCTCACTAACCCCTCGTCTGGCTGCATGTCTCTTCTTTCCTTTTCTCTCACTCTCCTGCTTCCTGCCTCTTTTCTTGCAATTCCTCCATCTCATTCCTACAGCCCAACACTACTTTTTATTCTTCCTTCCCTTTCTCCTGCTCCCTTCGCTTTCTCCCTCTGTGCCATATATTTCTTCCCAACTTGTCTCTTGGAGACTTTGGGCCAAACTGGCCCCATGTCTGGGCATGGTTTGACAAGTTTTCAGAGGCCTGGCTGGTGACAGCAGGGACACCAGGAAGTGAAAAGGCCCGGGGCTCACAGGCTCCCCATCCCCTAGGGGGCGCGTGGCTGCCACACCCAGCTGACATAGAAACTTTGTCACAATGCCCGCTACCGTGGCGAGGATGCGGTGGCTCTGCAGGTGACAGGGACACTGCAGGACTTGGTGTCAGCTCAGCAATTTCTCACTTCCCCTAAGAAGCGGAATTCTGCAAATTGCTGCCTTTGCTCTTGAAAAGATGTCATCAGGTGGGTGTTTTGGTGTCATACACTGAAAACAGAGCAGAAACTGTGAAATATTCCCATGATATGCATGGTCCCTGCCCCAAAGCACCATGACTCAGCCTAAGGAGATCTTCAGCTTATTTTTTTGTACTGCCAGCAGATTGTGGAAGTACAGTATAAAAACCAGCCTTATGGAGAGATCTTGGTATTTTAGGCTTAGTCTAAGTGTCTCAAGTAGCTGGGGTTTTTGCTTGGGCCTAATCCATACGGTCTTATGGCTTTCCTCCTAGTCTGAAGACGAATGTGCTAGAAACTATAAAGCAAAAACATGTCCTGCAGCCTAGCCTTGCCTTGCCTGTCCTTGCCTGTCCCAGACTTGCCTTATGTCCTTCTCATCCTGTTCTCTGTCCCATCCTCTCTCACTAACCTCTCTTCTGGCTGCATGTCTCTTCTTTCCTTTTCTCTCACTCTCCTGCTTCCTGCCTCTTTTCTTGCAATTCCTCCATCTCACTCCTGCAGGCCAACACTACTTTTTATTCTTCCTTCCCTTTCTCCTGCTCCCTTCGCTTTCTCCCTCTGTCCCATATCTTTCTTCCCGACTTGTCTCTTACAGACTTTGGGCCAAATTGGCCCCAAGTCTGGGCATGGTATGACAAGTTTTCAGAGGCCTGGCTGGTGGCAACAGGGACACCAGGCAGTGACAGGCCCGGGGCTGACAGGTTCCCCATCCCCTAGGGGGCGCCTGGCTCCCACACCAAGCTGATATAGAACCTTTGTCACAATGCCCGCTACCGTGGCGAGGATGCGGTGGCTCTGCAGGTGGCAGGGACACTGCAGGACTTGGTGTCAGCTCAGCAATTTCTCAGTTCCCCTAAGAAGTGAAATTCTGCAAATTGCTGCCTTTGCTCTTGAAAGGATGTCATCAGGTGGGTGTTTTGGTGTCATACACTGAAAACAGAGCAGAAACTGTGAAATACTCCCATGATATGCATGGTCCCTGCCCCAAAGCACCATGACTCAGCCTAAGGAGATCTTCAGCTTATTTTTTTAATACAGCCAGCATATAGTGGAAGTACAGTATAAAAACCATCCTTATGGAGAGATCTTCGTATTTTAGGCTTAGTCTAAGTGTCTCAAGTAGCTGGGGTTTTTGCTTGGGCCTAATCCATACGGTCTTATGGCTTTCCTCCTAGTCTGAAGACGAATGTGCTAGAAACTATAAAGCAAAAACATGTCCTGCAGCCTAGCCTTGCCTTGCCTGTCCTTGCCTGTCCTAGCCTTGCCTTATGTCCTTCTCATCCTGTTCTCTGTCCCATCCTCTCTCACTAACCCCTCGTCTGGCTGCATGTCTCTTCTTTCCTTTTCTCTCACTCTCCTGCTTCCTGCCTCTTTTCTTGCAATTCCTCCATCTCACTCCTGCAGCCCAACACTACTTTTTATTCTTCCTTCCCTTTCTCCTGCTCCCTTCGCTTTCTCCCTCTGTCCCCTATCTTCCTTCCCGACTTGTCTCTTGGAGACTTTGGGCCAAACTGGCCCCAAGTCTGGGCATGGTTTGACAAGTTTTCAGAGGGACACCAGGCAGTGACAGGCCCGGGGCTGACAGGCTCCCCATCCCCTAGGGGGCGCCTGGCTGCCACACCCAGCTGACATAGAACCTTTGTCACAATGCCCGCTACCGTGGCGAGGATGCGGTGGCTCTGCAGCTGACAGGGACACTGCAGGACTTGGTGTCAGCTCAGCAATTTCTCACTTCCCCTAAGAAGCGGAATTCTGCAAATTGCTGCCTTTGCTCTTGAAAGGATGTTATCAGGTGGGTGTTTTCGTGTCATACACTGAAAACAGAGCAGAAACTGTGAAATATTCCCATGATACGCATGGTCCCTGCCCCAAAGCACCATGACTCAGCCTAAGGAGATCTGCAGCTTATTTTTTTGTACTGGCAGCAGATTGTGGAAGTACAGTATAAAAACCATCCCTATGAAGAGATCTTGGTATTTTAGGCTTAGTCTAAGTGTCTCAAGTAGCTGGGGTTTTTGCTTGGGCCTAATCCATACGGTCTTATGGCTTTCCTCCTCGTCTGAAGACGAATGTGCTAGAAACTATAAAGCAAATACATATCCTGCAGCCTAGCCTTGCCTTGCCTGTCCTTGCCTGTCCTAGCCTTGCCTTATGTCCTTCTCATCCTGTTCTCTGTCCCATCCTCTCTCAGTAACCCCTCGTCTGGCTGCATGTCTCTTCTTTCCTTTTCTCTCACTCTCCTGCTTCCTGCCTCTTTTCTTGCAATTCCTCCATCTCACTCCTGCAGCCCAACACTACTTTTTATTCTTCCTTCCCTTTCTCCTGCTCCCTTCGCTTTCTCCCTCTGTCCCCTATCTTTCTTCCCGACTTGTCTCTTGGAGACTTTGGGCCAAACTGGCCCCAAGTCTGGGCATGGTTTGACAAGTTTTCAGAGGCCTGGCTGGTGGCAGCAGGGACACCAGGCAGTGACAGGCCCGGGGCTGACAGGCTCCCCATCCCCTAGGGGGCGCCTGGCTGCCACACCCAGCTGACATAGAACCTTTGTCACAATGCCCGCTACCGTGGCGAGGATGCGGTGGCTCTGCAGGTGACAGGGACACTGCAGGACTTGGTGTCAGCTCAGCAATTTCTCACTTCCCCTAAGAAGCGGAATTCTGCAAATTGCTGCCTTTGCTTTTGAAAGGATGGCATCAGGTGGGTGTTTTGGTGTCGTACACTGAAAACAGAGCAGAAACTGTGAAATATTCCCATGATATGCATGGTCCCTGCCCCAAAGCACCATGACTCAGCCTAAGGAGATCTGCAGCTTATTATTTGTACTACCAGCAGATTGTGGAAGTACAGTATAAAAACCATCCTTATGGAGAGATCTTGGTATTTTAGGCTTAGTCTAAGTATCTCAAGTAGCTGGGGTTTTTGCTTGGGCCTAATCCATACGGTCTTATGGCTTTCCTCCTAGTCTGAAGACGAATGTGCTAGAAACTATAAAGCAAAAACATGTCCTGCAGCCTAGCCTTGCCTTGCCTGTCCCTGCCTGTCCTAGCCTTGCCTTATGTCCTTCTCATCCTGTTCTCTGTCCCATCCTCTCTCACTAAGCCCTCGTCTGGCTGCATGTCTCTTCTTTCCTTTTCTCTCACTCTCCTGCTTCCTGCCTCTTTTCTTGCAATTCCTCCATCTCACTCCTGCAGCCCAACACTACTTTTTATTCTTCCTTCCCTTTCTCCTGCTCCCTTCGCTTTCTCCCTCTGTCCCATATCTTTCTTCCCGACTTGTCTCTTGCAGACTTTGGGCCAAACTGGCCCCAAGTCTGGGCATGGTTTGACAAGTTTTCAGAGGCCTGGCTGGTGACAGCAGGGACACCAGGCAGTGACAGGCCCGGGGCTGACAGGCTCCCCATCCCCTAGGGGGCGCCTGGCTGCCACACCCAGCTGACATAGAACCTTTGTCACAATGCCCGCTACCGTGGCGAGGATGCGGTGGCTCTGCAGGTGACAGGGACACTTCAGGACTTGGTGTCAGCTCAGCAATTTCTCACTTCCCCTAAGAAGCGGAATTCTGCAAATTGCTGCCTTTGCTCTTGAAAGGATGTCATCAGGTGGGTGTTTTGGTGTCATACACTGAAAACAGAGCAGAAACTGTGAAATATTCCCATGATATGCATGGTCCCTGCCCCAAAGCACCATGACTCAGCCTAAGGAGATCTGCAGCTTATTTTTTTGTACTGGCAGCAGATTGTGGAAGTACAGTATAAAAACCATCCTTATGGAGAGATCTTGGTATTTTAGGCTTAGTCTAAGTGTCTCAAGTAGCTGGGGTTTTTGCTTGGGCCTAATCCATACGGTCTTATGGCTTTCCTCCTAGTCTGAAGACGAATGTGCTAGAAACTATAAAGCAAAAACATGTCCTGCAGCCTAGCCTTGCCTTGCCTGTCCTTGCCTATCCCAGCTTTGCCTTATGTCCTTCTCATCCTGTTCTCTGTCCCATCCTCTCTTCACTAACCCCTCGTCTGGCTGCATGTCTCTTCTTTCCTTTTCTCTCACTCTCCTGCTTCCTGCCTCTTTTCTTGCAATTCCTCCATCTCACTCCTGCAGCCCAACACTACTTTTTATTCTTCCTTCCCTTTCTCCTGCTCCCTTCGCTTTCTCCCTCTGTCCCATATCTTTCTTCCCGACTTGTCTCTTGCAGACTTTGGGCCAAACTGGCCCCAAGTCTGGGCATGGTTTGACAAGTTTTCAGAGGCCTGGCTGGTGGCAGCAGGGACACCAGGCAGTGACAGGCCCGGGGCTGACAGGCTCCCCATCCCCTAGGGGGCGCCTGGCTGCCACACCCAGCTGACATAGAACCTTTGTCACATTGCCCGCTACCGTGGCGAGGATGCAGTGGCTCTGCAGGTGACAGGGACACTGCAGGACTTGGTGTCAGCTCAGCAATTTCTCACTTCCCCTAAGAAGCGGAATTGTGCAAATTGCTGCCTTTGCTCTTGAAAGGATGTCGTGAGGTGGGTGTTTTGGTGTCATACACTGAAAGCAGAGCAGAAACTGTGAAATATTCCCATGATATGCATGGTCCCTGCCCCAAAGCACCATGACTCAGCCTAAGGAGATCTGCAGCTTATTTTTTTGTACTGGCAGCAGATTGTGGAAGTACAGTATAAAAACCATCCTTATGGAGAGATCTTGGTATTTTAGGCTTAGTCTAAGTGTCTCAAGTAGCTGGGGTTTTTGCTTGGGCCTAATCCATACGGTCTTATGGCTTTCCTCCTCGTCTGAAGACGAATGTGCTAGAAACTATAAAGCAAAAACATGTCCTGCAGCCTAGCCTTGCCTTGCCTGTCCTTGCCTGTCCTAGCCTTGCCTTATGTCCTTCTCATCCTGTTCTCTGTCCCATCCTCTCTCACTAAGCCCTCGTCTGGCTGCATGTCTCTTCTTTCCTTTTCTCTCACTCTCCTGCTTCCTGCCTCTTTTCTTGCAATTCCTCCATCTCACTCCTGCAGCCCAACACTACTTTTTATTCTTCCTTCCCTTTCTCCTGCTCCCTTCGCTTTCTCCCTCTGTCCCATATCTTTCTTCCCGACTTGTCTCTTGCAGACTTTGGGCCAAACTGGCCCCAAGTCTGGGCATGGTTTGACAAGTTTTCAGAGGCCTGGCTGGTGGCAGCAGGGACACCAGGCAGTGACAGGCCCGGGGCTGACAGGCTCCCCATCCCCTAGGGGGCGCCTGGCTGCCACACCCAGCTGACATAGAACCTTTGTCACAATGCCCGCTACCGTGGCGAGGATGCGGTGGCTCTGCAGGTGACAGGGACACTGCAGGACTTGGTGTCAGCTCAGCAATTTCTCACTTCCCCTAAGAAGCGGAATTCTGCAAATTGCTGCCTTTGCTCTTGAAAGGATGTCGTGAGGTGGGTGTTTTGGTGTCATACACTGAAAACAGAGCAGAAACTGTGAAATATTCCCATGATATGCACGGTCCCTGCCCCAAAGCACCATGACTCAGCCTAAGGAGATCTGCAGCTTATTTTTTTGTACTACCAGCAGATTGTGGAAGTACAGTATAAAAACCATCCTTATGGAGAGATCTTGGTATTTTAGGCTTAGTCTAAGTATCTCAAGTAGCTGGGGTTTTTGCTTGGGCCTAATCCATACGGTCTTATGGCTTTCCTCCTAGTCTGAAGACGAATGTGCTAGAAACTATAAAGCAAAAACATGTCCTGCAGCCTAGCCTTGCCTTGCCTGTCCCTGCCTGTCCTAGCCTTGCCTTATGTCCTTCTCATCCTGTTCTCTGTCCCATCCTCTCTCACTAAGCCCTCGTCTGGCTGCATGTCTCTTCTTTCCTTTTCTCTCACTCTCCTGCTTCCTGCCTCTTTTCTTGCAATTCCTCCATCTCACTCCTGCAGGCCAACACTACTTTTTATTCTTCCTTCCCTTTCTCCTGCTCCCTTCGCTTTCTCCCTCTGTCCCATATCTTTCTTCCCGACTTGTCTCTTGCAGACTTTGGGCCAAACTGGCCCCAAGTCTGGGCATGGTTTGACAAGTTTTCAGAGGCCTGGCTGGTGGCAGCAGGGCCAGCAGGCAGTGACAGGCCCGGGGCTGACAGGCTCCCCATCCCCTAGGGGGCGCCTGGCTGCCACACCCAGCTGACATAGAACCTTTGTCACAATGCCCGCTACCGTGGCGAGGATGCGGTGGCTCTGCAGGTGACAGGGACACTGCAGGACTTGGTGTCAGCTCAGCAATTTCTCACTTCCCCTAAGAAGCGGAATTCTGCAAATTGCTGCCTTTGCTCTTGAAAGGATGTCATCAGGTGGGTGTTTTGGTGTCATACACTGAAAACAGAGCAGAAACTGTGAAATATTCCCATGATATGCATGGTCCCTGCCCCAAAGCACCATGACTCAGCCTAAGGAGATCTGCAGCTTATTTTTTTGTACTGCCAGCAGATTGTGGAAGTACAGTATAAAAACCATCCTTATGGAGAGATCTTGGTATTTTAGGCTTAGTCTAAGTGTCTCAAGTAGCTGGGGATTTTGCTTGGGCCTAATCCATACGGTCTTATGGCTTTCCTCCTAGTCTGAAGACGAATGTGCTAGAAACTATAAAGCAAAAACATGTCCTGCAGCCTAGCCTTGCCTTGCCTGTCCCTGCCTGTCCTAGCCTTGCCTTATGTCCTTCTCATCCTGTTCTCTGTCCCATCCTCTCTCACTAAGCCCTCGTCTGCCTGCATGTCTCTTCTTTCCTTTTCTCTCACTCTCCTGCTTCCTGCCTCTTTTCTTGCAATTCCTCCATCTCACTCCTGCAGCCCAACACTACTTTTTATTCTTCCTTGCCTTTCTCCTGCTCCCTTCGCTTTCTCCCTCTGTCCCATATCTTTCTTCCCGACTTGTCTCTTGCAGACTTTGGGCCAAACTGGCCCCAAGTCTGGGCATGGTTTGACAAGTTTTCAGAGGCCTGGCTGGTGGCAGCAGGGCCACCAGGCAGTGACAGGCCCGGGGCTGACAGGCTCCCCATCCCCTAGGGGGCGCCTGGCTGCCACACCCAGCTGACATAGAACCTTTGTCACAATGCCCGCTACCGTGGCGAGGATGCGGTGGCTCTGCAGGTGACAGGGACACTGCAGGACTTGGTGTCAGCTCAGCAATTTCTCACTTCCCCTAAGAAGCGGAATTCTGCAAATTGCTGCCTTTGCTCTTGAAAGGATGTCGTGAGGTGGGTGTTTTGGTGTCATACACTGAAAGCAGAGCAGAAACTGTGAAATATTCCCATGATATGCACGGTCCATGCCCCAAAGCTCCATGACTCAGCCTAAGGAGATCTGCAGCTTATTTTTTTGTACTGCCAGCAGATTGTGGAAGTACAGTATAAAAACCATCCTTATGGAGAGATCTTGGTATTTTAGGCTTAGTCTAAGTGTCTCAAGTAGCTGGGGTTTTTGCTTGGGCCTAATCCATACGGTCTTATGGCTTTCCTCCTAGTCTGAAGATGAATGTGCTAGAAACTATAAAGCAAAAACATGTCCTGCAGCCTAGCCTTGCCTTGCCTGTCCTTGCCTGTCCCAGCCTTGCCTTCTTTCCTTCTCATCCTCTTCTCTGTCCCATCCTCTCTCACTAACCCCTCGTCTGGCTGCATGTCTCTTCTTTCCTTTTCTCTCACTCTCCTGCTTCCTGCCTCTTTTCTTGCAATTCCTCCATCTCACTCCTGCAGCCCAACACTACTTTTTATTCTTCTTTCCCTTTCTCCTGCTCCCTTCGCTTTCTCCCTCTGTCCCATATCTTTCTTCCCGACTTGTCTTTTCAAGACTTTGGGCCAAACTGGCCCCAAGTCTGGGCATGGTTTGACAAGTTTTCAGAGGCCTGGCTGGTGGCAGCAGGGCCAGCAGGCAGTGACAGGCCCGGGGCTGACAGGCTCCGCATCCCCTAGGGGGCGCCTGGCTGCCACACCCAGCTGACATAGAACCTTTGTCACAATGCCCGCTACCGTGGCGAGGATGCGGTGGCTCTGCAGGTGACAGGGACACTGCAGGACTTGGTGTCAGCTCAGCAATTTCTCACTTCCCCTAAGAAGCGGAATTCTGCAAATTGCTGCCTTTGCTCTTGAAAGGATGTCATCAGGTGGGTGTTTTGGTGTCATACACTGAAAACAGAGCAGAAACTCTGAAATATTCCCATGATATGCATGGTCCCTGCCCCAAAGCACCATGACTCAGCCTAAGGAGATCTGCAGCTTATTTTTTTGTACTGCCAGCAGATTGTGGAAGTACAGTATAAAAACCATCCTTATGGAGAGATCTTGGTATTTTAGGCTTAGTCTAAGTGTCTCAAGTAGCTGGGGTTTTTGCTTGGGCCTAATCCATACGGTCTTATGGCTTTCCTCCTAGTCTGAAGACGAATGTGCTAGAAACTATAAAGAAAAACATGTCCTGCAGCCTAGCCTTGCCTTGCCTGTCCTTGCCTGTCCTAGCCTTGCCTTATGTCCTTCTCATCCTGTTCTCTGTCCCATCCTCTCTCACTAACCCCTCGTCTGCCTGCATGTCTCTTCTTTCCTTTTCTCTCACTCTCCTGCTTCCTGCCTCTTTTCTTGCAATTCCTCCATCTCACTCATGCAGCCCAACACTACTTTTTATTCTTCTTTCCCTTTGTCCTGCTCCCTTCGCTTTCTCCCTCTGTCCCATATCTTTCTTCCCGACTTGTCTTTTCAGGACTTTGGGCCAAACTGGCCCCAAGTCTGGGCATGGTTTGACAAGTTTTCAGAGGCCTGGCTGGTGGCAGCAGGGACACCAGGCAGTGACAGGCCCGGGGCTGACAGGCTCCGCATCCCCTAGGGGGCGCCTGGCTGCCACACCCAGCTGACATAGAACCTTTGTCACAATGCCCGCTACCGTGGCGAGGATGCGGTGGCTCTGCAGGTGACAGGGACACTGCAGGACTTGGTGTCAGCTCAGCAATTTCTCACTTCCCCTAAGAAGCGGAATTGTGCAAATTGCTGCCTTTGCTCTTGAAAGGATGTCATCAGGTGGGTGTTTTGGTGTCATACACTGAAAACAGAGCAGAAACTGTGAAATATTCCCATGATATGCATGGTCCCTGCCCCAAAGCACCATGACTCAGCCTAAGGAGATCTGCAGCTTATTTTTTTGTACTGGCAGCAGATTGTGGAAGTACAGTATAAAAACCATCCTTATGGAGAGATCTTGGTATTTTAGGCTTAGTCTAAGTGTCTCAAGTAGCTGGGGTTTTTGCTTGGGCCTAATCCATACGGTCTTATGGCTTTCCTCCTAGTCTGAAGACGAATGTGCTAGAAACTATAAAGAAAAACATGTCCTGCAGCCTAGCCTTGCCTTGCCTGTCCTTGCCTGTCCTAGCCTTGCCTTATGTCCTTCTCATCCTGTTCTCTGTCCCATCCTCTCTCACTAACCCCTCGTCTGCCTGCATGTCTCTTCTTTCCTTTTCTCTCACTCTCCTGCTTCCTGCCTCTTTTCTTGCAATTCCTCCATCTCACTCCTGCAGCCCAACACTACTTTTTATTCTTCCTTCCCTTTCTCCTGCTCCCTTCGCTTTCTCCCTCTGTCCCATATCTTTCTTCCCGACTTGTCTCTTGCAGACTTTGGGCCAAACTGGCCCCAAGTCTGGGCATGGTTTGACAAGTTTTCAGAGGCCTGGCTGGTGGCAGCAGGGACACCAGGCAGTGACAGGCCCAGGGCTGACAGGCTCCCCATCCCCTAGGGGGCGCCTGGCTGCCACACCCAGCTGACATAGAACCTTTGTCACAATGCCCGCTACCGTGGCGAGGATGCGGTGGCTCTGCAGGTGACAGGGACACTGCAGGACTTGGTGTCAGCTCAGCAATTTCTCACTTCCCCTAAGAAGCGGAATTCTGCAAATTGCTGCCTTTGCTCTTGAAAGGATGTCGTGAGGTGGGTGTTTTGGTGTCATACACTGAAAACAGAGCAGAAACTGTGAAATATTCCCATGATATGCACGGTCCCTGCCCCAAAGCACCATGACTCAGCCTAAGGAGATCTGCAGCTTATTTTTTTGTACTACCAGCAGATTGTGGAAGTACAGTATAAAAACCATACTTATGGAGAGATCTTGGTATTTTAGGCTTAGTCTAAGTATCTCAAGTAGCTGGGGTTTTTGCTTGGGCCTAATCCATACGGTCTTATGGCTTTCCTCCTAGTCTGAAGACGAATGTGCTAGAAACTATAAAGCAAAAACATGTCCTGCAGCCTAGCCTTGCCTTGCCTGTCCCTGCCTGTCCTAGCCTTGCCTTATGTCCTTCTCATCCTGTTCTCTGTCCCATCCTCTCTCACTAACCCCTCGTCTGGCTGCATGTCTCTTCTTTCCTTTTCTCTCACTCTCCTGCTTCCTGCCTCTTTTCTTGCAATTCCTCCATCTCACTCCTGCAGCCCAACACTACTTTTTATTCTTCCTTCCCTTTCTCCTGCTCCCTTTGCTTTCTCCCTCTGTCCCATATCTTTCTTCCCGACTTGTCTCTTGCAGACTTTGGGCCAAACTGGCCCCAAGTCTGGGCATGGTTTGACAAGTTTTCAGAGGCCTGGCTGGTGGCAGCAGGGCCAGCAGGCAGTGACAGGCCCGGGGCTGACAGGCTCCGCATCCCCTAGGGGGCGCCTGGCTGCCACACCCAGCTGACATAGAACCTTTGTCACAATGCCCGCTACCGTGGCGAGGATGCGGTGGCTCTGCAGGTGACAGGGACACTGCAGGACTTGGTGTCAGCTCAGCAATTTCTCACTTCCCCTAAGAAGCGGAATTCTGCAAATTGCTGCCTTTGCTCTTGAAAGGATGTCATCAGGTGGGTGTTTTGGTGTCATACACTGAAAACAGAGCAGAAACTGTGAAATATTCCCATGATATGCATGGTCCCTGCCCCAAAGCACCATGACTCAGCCTAAGGAGATCTGCAGCTTATTTTTTTGTACTGCCAGCAGATTGTGGAAGTACAGTATAAAAACCATCCTTATGGAGAGATCTTGGTATTTTAGGCTTAGTCTAAGTGTCTCAAGTAGCTGGGGTTTTTGCTTGGGCCTAATCCATACGGTTTTATGGCTTTCCTCCTAGTCTGAAGACGAATGTGCTAGAAACTATAAAGAAAAACATGTCCTGCAGCCTAGCCTTGCCTTGCCTGTCCTTGCCTGTCCTAGCCTTGCCTTATGTCCTTCTCATCCTGTTCTCTGTCCCATCCTCTCTCACTAACCCCTCGTCTGGCTGCATGTCTCTTCTTTCCTTTTCTCTCACTCTCCTGCTTCCTGCCTCTTTTCTTGCAATTCCTCCATCTCACTCATGCAGCCCAACACTACTTTTTATTCTTCTTTCCCTTTCTCCTGCTCCCTTCGCTTTCTCCCTCTGTCCCATATCTTTCTTCCCGACATGTCTTTTCAGGACTTTGGGCCAAACTGGCCCCAAGTCTGGGCATGGTTTGACAAGTTTTCAGAGGCCTGGCTGGTGGCAGCAGGGACACCAGGCAGTGACAGGCCCGGGGCTGACAGGCTCCGCATCCCCTAGGGGGCGCCTGGCTGCCACACCCAGCTGACATAGAACCTTTGTCACAATGCCCGCTACCGTGGCGAGGATGCGGTGGCTCTGCAGGTGACAGGGACACTGCAGGACTTGGTGTCAGCTCAGCAATTTCTCACTTCCCCTAAGAAGCGGAATTGTGCAAATTGCTGCCTTTGCTCTTGAAAGGATGTCATCAGGTGGGTGTTTTGGTGTCATACACTGAAAACAGAGCAGAAACTGTGAAATATTCCCATGATATGCATGGTCCCTGCCCCAAAGCACCATGACTCAGCCTAAGGAGATCTGCAGCTTATTTTTTTGTACTGGCAGCAGATTGTGGAAGTACAGTATAAAAACCATCCTTATGGAGAGATCTTGGTATTTTAGGCTTAGTCTAAGTGTCTCAAGTAGCTGGGGTTTTTGCTTGGGCCTAATCCATACGGTCTTATGGCTTTCCTCCTAGTCTGAAGACGAATGTGCTAGAAACTATAAAGAAAAACATGTCCTGCAGCCTAGCCTTGCCTTGCCTGTCCTTGCCTGTCCTAGCCTTGCCTTATGTCCTTCTCATCCTGTTCTCTGTCCCATCCTCTCTCACTAACCCCTCGTCTGCCTGCATGTCTCTTCTTTCCTTTTCTCTCACTCTCCTGCTTCCTGCCTCTTTTCTTGCAATTCCTCCATCTCACTCCTGCAGCCCAACACTACTTTTTATTCTTCCTTCCCTTTCTCCTGCTCCCTTCGCTTTCTCCCTCTGTCCCATATCTTTCTTCCCGACTTGTCTCTTGCAGACTTTGGGCCAAACTGGCCCCAAGTCTGGGCATGGTTTGACAAGTTTTCAGAGGCCTGGCTGGTGGCAGCAGGGACACCAGGCAGTGACAGGCCCAGGGCTGACAGGCTCCCCATCCCCTAGGGGGCGCCTGGCTGCCACACCCAGCTGACATAGAACCTTTGTCACAATGCCCGCTACCGTGGCGAGGATGCGGTGGCTCTGCAGGTGACAGGGACACTGCAGGACTTGGTGTCAGCTCAGCAATTTCTCACTTCCCCTAAGAAGCGGAATTCTGCAAATTGCTGCCTTTGCTCTTGAAAGGATGTCGTGAGGTGGGTGTTTTGGTGTCATACACTGAAAACAGAGCAGAAACTGTGAAATATTCCCATGATATGCACGGTCCCTGCCCCAAAGCACCATGACTCAGCCTAAGGAGATCTGCAGCTTATTTTTTTGTACTACCAGCAGATTGTGGAAGTACAGTATAAAAACCATACTTATGGAGAGATCTTGGTATTTTAGGCTTAGTCTAAGTATCTCAAGTAGCTGGGGTTTTTGCTTGGGCCTAATCCATACGGTCTTATGGATTTCCTCCTAGTCTGAAGACGAATGTGCTAGAAACTATAAAGCAAAAACATGTCCTGCAGCCTAGCCTTGCCTTGCCTGTCCCTGCCTGTCCTAGCCTTGCCTTATTTCCTTCTCATCCTGTTCTCTGTCCCATCCTCTCTCACTAACCCCTCGTCTGGCTGCATGTCTCTTCTTTCCTTTTCTCTCACTCTCCTGCTTCCTGCCTCTTTTCTTGCAATTCCTCCATCTCACTCCTGCAGCCCAACACTACTTTTTATTCTTCCTTCCCTTTCTCCTGCTCCCTTTGCTTTCTCCCTCTGTCCCATATCTTTCTTCCCGACTTGTCTCTTGCAGACTTTGGGCCAAACTGGCCCCAAGTCTGGGCATGGTTTGACAAGTTTTCAGAGGCCTGGCTGGTGGCAGCAGGGCCACCAGGCAGTGACAGGTCCGGGGCTGACAGGCTCCCCATCCCCTAGGGCGCGCCTGGCTGCCACACCCAGCTGACATAGAACCTTTGTCACAATGCCCGCTACCGTGGCGAGGATGCGGTGGCTCTGCAGGTGACAGGGACACTGCAGGACTTGGTGTCAGCTCAGCAATTTCTCACTTCCCCTAAGAAGCGGAATTCTGCAAATTGCTGCCTTTGCTCTTGAAAGGATGTCGTGAGGTGGGTGTTTTGGTGTCATACACTGAAAGCAGAGCAGAAACTGTGAAATATTCCCATGATATGCACGGTCCATGCCCCAAAGCTCCATGACTCAGCCTAAGGAGATCTGCAGCTTATTTTTTTGTACTGCCAGCAGATTGTGGAAGTACAGTATAAAAACCATCCTTATGGAGAGATCTTGGTATTTTAGGCTTAGTCTAAGTATCTCAAGTAGCTGGGGTTTTTGCTTGGGCCTAATCCATACGGTCTTATGGCTTTCCTCCTCGTCTGAAGACGAATGTGCTAGAAACTATAAAGCAAATACATGTCCTGCAGCCTAGCCTTGCCTTGCCTGTCCTTGCCTGTCCTAGCCTTGCCTTATTTCCTTCTCATCCTGTTCTCTGTCCCATCCTCTCTCACTAACCCCTCGTCTGGCTGCATGTCTCTTCTTTCCTTTTCTCTCACTCTCCTGCTTCCTGCCTCTTTTCTTGCAATTCCTCCATCTCACTCCTGCAGCCCAACACTACTTTTTATTCTTCCTTCCCTTTCTCCTGCTCCCTTCGCTTTCTCCCTCTGTCCCATATCTTTCTTCCCGACTTGTCTCTTGCAGACTTTGGGCCAAACTGGCCCCAAGTCTGGGCATGGTTTGACAAGTTTTCAGAGGCCTGGCTGGTGGCAGCAGGGACACCAGGCAGTGACAGGCCCGGGGCTGACAGGCTCCCCATCCCCTAGGGGGCGCCTGGCTGCCACACCCAGCTGACATAGAACCTTTGTCACAATGCCCGCTACCGTGGCGAGGATGCGGTGGCTCTGCAGGTGACAGGGACACTGCAGGACTTGGTGTCAGCTCAGCAATTTCTCACTTCCCCTAAGAAGCGGAATTCTGCAAATTGCTGCCTTTGCTCTTGAAAGGATGTCATCAGGTGGGTGTATTGGTGTCATACACTGAAAACAGAGTAGAAACTGTGAAATATTCCCATGATATGCATGGTCCCTGCCCCAAAGCACCATGACTCAGCCTAAGGAGATCTGCAGCTTATTTTTTTGTACTGCCAGCAGATTGTGGAAGTACAGTATAAAAACCATCCTTATGGAGAGATCTTGGTATTTTAGGCTTAGTCTAAGTATCTCAAGTAGCTGGGGTTTTTGCTTGGGCCTAATCCATACGGTCTTATGGCTTTCCTCCTCGTCTGAAGACGAATGTGCTAGAAACTATAAAGCAAATACATGTCCTGCAGCCTAGCCTTGCCTTGCCTGTCCTTGCCTGTCCTAGCCTTGCCTTATTTCCTTCTCATCCTGTTCTCTGTCCCATCCTCTCTCACTAACCCCTCGTCTGGCTGCATGTCTCTTCTTTCCTTTTCTCTCACTCTCCTGCTTCCTGCCTCTTTTCTTGCAATTCCTCCATCTCACTCCTGCAGCCCAACACTACTTTTTATTCTTCCTTCCCTTTCTCCTGCTCCCTTTGCTTTCTCCCTCTGTCCCATATCTTTCTTCCCGACTTGTCTCTTGCAGACTTTGGGCCAAACTGGCCCCAAGTCTGGGCATGGTTTGACAAGTTTTCAGAGGCCTGGCTGGTGGCAGCAGGGACACCAGGCAGTGACAGGCCCGGGGCTGACAGGCTCCCCATCCCCTAGGGGGCGCCTGGCTGCCACACCCAGCTGACATAGAACCTTTGTCACAATGCCCGCTACCGTGGCGAGGATGCGGTGGCTCTGCAGGTGACAGGGACACTGCAGGACTTGGTGTCAGCTCAGCAATTTCTCACTTCCCCTAAGAAGCGGAATTCTGCAAATTGCTGCCTTTGCTCTTGAAAGGATGTCATCAGGTGGGTGTATTGGTGTCATACACTGAAAACAGAGTAGAAACTGTGAAATATTCCCATGATATGCACGGTCCCTGCCCCAAAGCACCATGACTCAGCCTAAGGAGATCTGCAGCTTATTTTTTTGTACTGCCAGCAGATTGTGGAAGTACAGTATAAAAACCATCCTTATGGAGAGATCTTGGTATTTTAGGCTTAGTCTAAGTATCTCAAGTAGCTGGGGTTTTTGCTTGGGCCTAATCCATACGGTCTTATGGCTTTCCTCCTCGTCTGAAGACGAATGTGCTAGAAACTATAAAGCAAATACATGTCCTGCAGCCTAGCCTTGCCTTGCCTGTCCTTGCCTGTCCTAGCCTTGCCTTATTTCCTTCTCATCCTGTTCTCTGTCCCATCCTCTCTCACTAACCCCTCGTCTGGCTGCATGTCTCTTCTTTCCTTTTCTCTCACTCTCCTGCTTCCTGCCTCTTTTCTTGCAATTCCTCCATCTCACTCCTGCAGCCCAACACTACTTTTTATTCTTCCTTCCCTTTCTCCTGCTCCCTTCGCTTTCTCCGTCTGTCCCATACCTTTCTTCCCGACTTGTCTCTTGGAGACTTTGGGCCAAACTGGCCCCAAGTCTGGGCATGGTTTGACAAGTTTTCAGAGGCCTGGCTGGTGGCAGCAGGGACACCAGGCAGTGACAGGCCCGGGGCTGACAGGCTCCCCATCCCCTAGGGGGCGCCTGGCTGCCACACCCAGCTGACATAGAACCTTTGTCACAATGCCCGCTACCGTGGCGAGGATGCGGTGGCTCTGCAGGTGACAGGGACACTGCAGGACTTGGTGTCAGCTCAGCAATTTCTCACTTCCCCTAAGAAGCGGAATTCTGCAAATTGCTGCCTTTGCTCTTGAAAGGATGTCGTGAGGTGGGTGTTTTGGTGTCATACACTGAAAACAGAGCAGAAACTGTGAAATATTCCCATGATATGCATGGTCCCTGCCCCAAAGCACCATGACTCAGCCTAAGGAGATCTGCAGCTTATTTTTTTGTACTGCCAGCAGATTGTGGAAGTACAGTATAAAAACCATCCTTATCGAGAGATCTTGGTATTTTAGGCTTAGTCTAAGTGTCTCAAGTAGCTGGGGATTTTGCTTGGGCCTAATCCATACGGTCTTATGGCTTTCCTCCTAGTCTGAAGACGAATGTGCTAGAAACTATAAAGCAAAAACATGTCCTGCAGCCTAGCCTTGCCTTGCCTGTCCCTGCCTGTCCTAGCCTTGCCTTATGTCCTTCTCATCCTGTTCTCTGTCCCATCCTCTCTCACTAAGCCCTCGTCTGGCTGCATGTCTCTTCTTTCCTTTTCTCTCACTCTCCTGCTTCCTGCCTCTTTTCTTGCAATTCCTCCATCTCACTCCTGCAGCCCAACACTACTTTTTATTCTTCCTTGCCTTTCTCCTGCTCCCTTCGCTTTCTCCCTCTGTCCCATATCTTTCTTCCCGACTTGTCTCTTGCAGACTTTGGGCCAAACTGGCCCCAAGTCTGGGCATGGTTTGACAAGTTTTCAGAGGCCTGGCTGGTGGCAGCAGGGACACCAGGCAGTGACAGGCCCGGGGCTGACAGGCTCCCCATCCCCTAGGGGGCGCCTGGCTGCCACACCCAGCTGACATAGAACCTTTGTCACAATGCCCGCTGCCGTGGCGAGGATGCGGTGGCTCTGCAGGTGACAGGGACACTGCAGGACTTGGTGTCAGCTCAGCAATTTCTCACTTCCCCTAAGAAGCGGAATTCTGCAAATTGCTGCCTTTGCTCTTGAAAGGATGTCGTGAGGTGGGTGTTTTGGTGTCATACACTGAAAGCAGAGCAGAAACTGTGAAATATTCCCATGATATGCACGGTCCATGCCCCAAAGCTCCATGACTCAGCCTAAGGAGATCTGCAGCTTATTTTTTTGTACTGCCAGCAGATTGTGGAAGTACAGTATAAAAACCATCCTTATGGAGAGATCTTGGTATTTTAGGCTTAGTCTAAGTGTCTCAAGTAGCTGGGGTTTTTGCTTGGGCCTAATCCATACGGTCTTATGGCTTTCCTCCTCGTCTGAAGACGAATGTGCTAGAAACTATAAAGCAAATACATGTCCTGCAGCCTAGCCTTGCCTTGCCTGTCCTTGCCTGTCCTAGCCTTGCCTTATTTCCTTCTCATCCTGTTCTCTGTCCCATCCTCTCTCACTAACCCCTCGTCTGGCTGCATGTCTCTTCTTTCCTTTTCTCTCACTCTCCTGCTTCCTGCCTCTTTTCTTGCAATTCCTCCATCTCACTCCTGCAGCCCAACACTACTTTTTATTCTTCCTTCCCTTTCTCCTGCTCCCTTCGCTTTCTCCCTCTGTCCCATATCTTTCTTCCCGACTTGTCTCTTGCAGACTTTGGGCCAAACTGGCCCCAAGTCTGGGCATGGTTTGACAAGTTTTCAGAGGCCTGGCTGGTGGCAGCAGGGACACCAGGCAGTGACAGGCCCGGGGCTGACAGGCTCCCCATCCCCTAGGGGGCGCCTGGCTGCCACACCCAGCTGACATAGAACCTTTGTCACAATGCCCGCTACCGTGGCGAGGATGCGGTGGCTCTGCAGGTGACAGGGACACTGCAGGACTTGGTGTCAGCTCAGCAATTTCTCACTTCCCCTAAGAAGCGGAATTCTGCAAATTGCTGCCTTTGCTCTTGAAAGGATGTCATCAGGTGGGTGTATTGGTGTCATACACTGAAAACAGAGTAGAAACTGTGAAATATTCCCATGATATGCACGGTCCCTGCCCCAAAGCACCATGACTCAGCCTAAGGAGATCTGCAGCTTATTTTTTTGTACTGCCAGCAGATTGTGGAAGTACAGTATAAAAACCATCCTTATGGAGAGATCTTGGTATTTTAGGCTTAGTCTAAGTATCTCAAGTAGCTGGGGTTTTTGCTTGGGCCTAATCCATACGGTCTTATGGCTTTCCTCCTCGTCTGAAGACGAATGTGCTAGAAACTATAAAGCAAATACATGTCCTGCAGCCTAGCCTTGCCTTGCCTGTCCTTGCCTGTCCTAGCCTTGCCTTATTTCCTTCTCATCCTGTTCTCTGTCCCATCCTCTCTCACTAACCCCTCGTCTGGCTGCATGTCTCTTCTTTCCTTTTCTCTCACTCTCCTGCTTCCTGCCTCTTTTCTTGCAATTCCTCCATCTCACTCCTGCAGCCCAACACTACTTTTTATTCTTCCTTCCCTTTCTCCTGCTCCCTTTGCTTTCTCCCTCTGTCCCATATCTTTCTTCCCGACTTGTCTCTTGCAGACTTTGGGCCAAACTGGCCCCAAGTCTGGGCATGGTTTGACAAGTTTTCAGAGGCCTGGCTGGTGGCAGCAGGGACACCAGGCAGTGACAGGCCCGGGGCTGACAGGCTCCCCATCCCCTAGGGGGCGCCTGGCTGCCACACCCAGCTGACATAGAACCTTTGTCACAATGCCCGCTACCGTGGCGAGGATGCGGTGGCTCTGCAGGTGACAGGGACACTGCAGGACTTGGTGTCAGCTCAGCAATTTCTCACTTCCCCTAAGAAGCGGAATTCTGCAAATTGCTGCCTTTGCTCTTGAAAGGATGTCATCAGGTGGGTGTATTGGTGTCATACACTGAAAACAGAGTAGAAACTGTGAAATATTCCCATGATATGCACGGTCCCTGCCCCAAAGCACCATGACTCAGCCTAAGGAGATCTGCAGCTTATTTTTTTGTACTGCCAGCAGATTGTGGAAGTACAGTATAAAAACCATCCTTATGGAGAGATCTTGGTATTTTAGGCTTAGTCTAAGTATCTCAAGTAGCTGGGGTTTTTGCTTGGGCCTAATCCATACGGTCTTATGGCTTTCCTCCTCGTCTGAAGACGAATGTGCTAGAAACTATAAAGCAAATACATGTCCTGCAGCCTAGCCTTGCCTTGCCTGTCCTTGCCTGTCCTAGCCTTGCCTTATTTCCTTCTCATCCTGTTCTCTGTCCCATCCTCTCTCACTAACCCCTCGTCTGGCTGCATGTCTCTTCTTTCCTTTTCTCTCACTCTCCTGCTTCCTGCCTCTTTTCTTGCAATTCCTCCATCTCACTCCTGCAGCCCAACACTACTTTTTATTCTTCCTTCCCTTTCTCCTGCTCCCTTCGCTTTCTCCGTCTGTCCCATACCTTTCTTCCCGACTTGTCTCTTGGAGACTTTGGGCCAAACTGGCCCCAAGTCTGGGCATGGTTTGACAAGTTTTCAGAGGCCTGGCTGGTGGCAGCAGGGACACCAGGCAGTGACAGGCCCGGGGCTGACAGGCTCCCCATCCCCTAGGGGGCGCCTGGCTGCCACACCCAGCTGACATAGAACCTTTGTCACAATGCCCGCTACCGTGGCGAGGATGCGGTGGCTCTGCAGGTGACAGGGACACTGCAGGACTTGGTGTCAGCTCAGCAATTTCTCACTTCCCCTAAGAAGCGGAATTCTGCAAATTGCTGCCTTTGCTCTTGAAAGGATGTCGTGAGGTGGGTGTTTTGGTGTCATACACTGAAAACAGAGCAGAAACTGTGAAATATTCCCATGATATGCATGGTCCCTGCCCCAAAGCACCATGACTCAGCCTAAGGAGATCTGCAGCTTATTTTTTTGTACTGCCAGCAGATTGTGGAAGTACAGTATAAAAACCATCCTTATCGAGAGATCTTGGTATTTTAGGCTTAGTCTAAGTGTCTCAAGTAGCTGGGGATTTTGCTTGGGCCTAATCCATACGGTCTTATGGCTTTCCTCCTAGTCTGAAGACGAATGTGCTAGAAACTATAAAGCAAAAACATGTCCTGCAGCCTAGCCTTGCCTTGCCTGTCCCTGCCTGTCCTAGCCTTGCCTTATGTCCTTCTCATCCTGTTCTCTGTCCCATCCTCTCTCACTAAGCCCTCGTCTGGCTGCATGTCTCTTCTTTCCTTTTCTCTCACTCTCCTGCTTCCTGCCTCTTTTCTTGCAATTCCTCCATCTCACTCCTGCAGCCCAACACTACTTTTTATTCTTCCTTGCCTTTCTCCTGCTCCCTTTGCTTTCTCCCTCTGTCCCATATCTTTCTTCCCGACTTGTCTCTTGCAGACTTTGGGCCAAACTGGCCCCAAGTCTGGGCATGGTTTGACAAGTTTTCAGAGGCCTGGCTGGTGGCAGCAGGGACACCAGGCAGTGACAGGCCCGGGGCTGACAGGCTCCCCATCCCCTAGGGGGCGCCTGGCTGCCACACCCAGCTGACATAGAACCTTTGTCACAATGCCCGCTGCCGTGGCGAGGATGCGGTGGCTCTGCAGGTGACAGGGACACTGCAGGACTTGGTGTCAGCTCAGCAATTTCTCACTTCCCCTAAGAAGCGGAATTCTGCAAATTGCTGCCTTTGCTCTTGAAAGGATGTCGTGAGGTGGGTGTTTTGGTGTCATACACTGAAAGCAGAGCAGAAACTGTGAAATATTCCCATGATATGCACGGTCCATGCCCCAAAGCTCCATGACTCAGCCTAAGGAGATCTGCAGCTTATTTTTTTGTACTGCCAGCAGATTGTGGAAGTACAGTATAAAAACCATCCTTATGGAGAGATCTTGGTATTTTAGGCTTAGTCTAAGTGTCTCAAGTAGCTGGGGTTTTTGCTTGGGCCTAATCCATACGGTCTTATGGCTTTCCTCCTAGTCTGAAGACGAATGTGCTAGAAACTATAAAGCAAAAACATGTCCTGCAGCCTAGCCTTGCCTTGCCTGTCCTTGCCTGTCCCAGCCTTGCCTTCTTTCCTTCTCATCCTCTTCTCTGTCCCATCCTCTCTCACTAACCCCTCGTCTGGCTGCATGTCTCTTCTTTCCTTTTCTCTCACTCTCCTGCTTCCTGCCTCTTTTCTTGCAATTCCTCCATCTCACTCCTGCAGCCCAACACTACTTTTTATTCTTCTTTCCCTTTCTCCTGCTCCCTTCGCTTTCTCCCTCTGTCCCATATCTTTCTTCCCGACTTGTCTTTTCAAGACTTTGGGCCAAACTGGCCCCAAGTCTGGGCATGGTTTGACAAGTTTTCAGAGGCCTGGCTGGTGGCAGCAGGGACACCAGGCAGTGACAGGCCCGGGGCTGACAGGCTCCGCATCCCCTAGGGGGCGCCTGGCTGCCACACCCAGCTGACATAGAACCTTTGTCACAATGCCCGCTACCGTGGCGAGGATGCGGTGGCTCTGCAGGTGACAGGGACACTGCAGGACTTGGTGTCAGCTCAGCAATTTCTCACTTCCCCTAAGAAGCGGAATTGTGCAAATTGCTGCCTTTGCTCTTGAAAGGATGTCATCAGGTGGGTGTTTTGGTGTCATACACTGAAAACAGAGCAGAAACTGTGAAATATTCCCATTATATGCATGGTCCCTGCCCCAAAGCACCATGACTCAGCCTAAGGAGATCTGCAGCTTATTTTTTTGTACTGGCAGCAGATTGTGGAAGTACAGTATAAAAACCATCCTTATGGAGAGATCTTGGTATTTTAGGCTTAGTCTAAGTGTCTCAAGTAGCTGGGGTTTTTGCTTGGGCCTAATCCATACGGTCTTATGGCTTTCCTCCTAGTCTGAAGACGAATGTGCTAGAAACTATAAAGAAAAACATGTCCTGCAGCCTAGCCTTGCCTTGCCTGTCCTTGCCTGTCCTAGCCTTGCCTTATGTCCTTCTCATCCTGTTCTCTGTCCCATCCTCTCTCACTAACCCCTCGTCTGGCTGCATGTCTCTTCTTTCCTTTTCTCTCACTCTCCTGCTTCCTGCCTCTTTTCTTGCAATTCCTCCATCTCACTCCTGCAGCCCAACACTACTTTTTATTCTTCCTTCCCTTTCTCCTGCTCCCTTCGCTTTCTCCCTCTGTCCCATATCTTTCTTACCGACTTGTCTCTTGTAGACTTTTGGGCCAAACTGGCCCCAAGTCTGGGCATGGTTTGACAAGTTTTCAGAGGCCTGGCTGGTGGCAGCAGGGCCAGCAGGCAGTGACAGGCCCGGGGCTGACAGGCTCCCCATGCCCTAGGGGGCACCTGGCTGCCACACCCAGCTGACATAGAACCTTTGTCACAATGCCCGCTGCCGTGGCGAGGATGCGGTGGCTCTGCAGGTGACAGGGACACTGCAGGACTTGGTGTCAGCTCAGCAATTTCTCACTTCCCCTAAGAAGCGGAATTCTGGAAATTGCTGCCTTTGCTCTTGAAAGGATGTCGTGAGGTGGGTGTTTTGGTGTCATACACTGAAAGCAGAGCAGAAACTGTGAAATATTCCCATGATATGCACGGTCCATGCCCCAAAGCTCCATGACTCAGCCTAAGGAGATCTGCAGCTTATTTTTTTGTACTGCCAGCAGATTGTGGAAGTACAGTATAAAAACCATCCTTATGGAGAGATCTTGGTATTTTAGGCTTAGTCTAAGTGTCTCAAGTGGCTGGGGTTTTTGCTTGGGCCTAATCCATACGGTCTTATGGCTTTCCTCCTAGTCTGAAGACGAATGTGCTAGAAACTATAAAGCAAAAACATGTCCTGCAGCCTAGCCTTGCCTTGCCTGTCCCTGCCTGTCCTAGCCTTGCCTTATGTCCTTCTCATCCTGTTCTCTGTCCCATCCTCTCTCACTAACCCCTCGTCTGGCTGCATGTCTCTTCTTTCCTTTTCTCTCACTCTCCTGCTTCCTGCCTCTTTTCTTGCAATTCCTCCATCTCACTCCTGCAGCCCAACACTACTTTTTATTCTTCCTTCCCTTTCTCCTGCTCCCTTTGCTTTCTCCCTCTGTCCCATATCTTTCTTCCTGACTTGTCTCTTGCAGACTTTGGGCCAAACTGGCCCCAAGTCTGGGCATGGTTTGACAAGTTTTCAGAGGCCTGGCTGGTGGCAGCAGGGCCAGCAGGCAGTGACAGGCCCGGGGCTGACAGGCTCCCCATCCCCTAGGGGGCGCCTGGCTGCCACACCCAGCTGACATAGAACCTTTGTCACAATGCCCGCTACCGTGGCGAGGATGCGGTGGCTCTGCAGGTGACAGGGACACTGCAGGACTTGGTGTCAGCTCAGCAATTTCTCACTTCCCCTAAGAAGCGGAATTCTGCAAATTGCTGCCTTTGCTCTTGAAAGGATGTCATCAGGTGGGTGTATTGGTGTCATACACTGAAAACAGAGCAGAAACTGTGAAATATTCCCATGATATGCATGGTCCCTGCCCCAAAGCACCATGACTCAGCCTAAGGAGATCTGCAGCTTATTTTTTTGTACTGCCAGCAGATTGTGGAAGTACAGTATAAAAACCATCCTTATCGAGAGATCTTGGTATTTTAGGCTTAGTCTAAGTGTCTCAAGTAGCTGGGGATTTTGCTTGGGCCTAATCCATACGGTCTTATGGCTTTCCTCCTAGTCTGAAGACGAATGTGCTAGAAACTATAAAGCAAAAACATGTCCTGCAGCCTAGCCTTGCCTTGCCTGTCCCTGCCTGTCCTAGCCTTGCCTTATGTCCTTCTCATCCTGTTCTCTGTCCCATCCTCTCTCACTAAGCCCTCGTCTGGCTGCATGTCTCTTCTTTCCTTTTCTCTCACTCTCCTGCTTCCTGCCTCTTTTCTTGCAATTCCTCCATCTCACTCCTGCAGCCCAACACTACTTTTTATTCTTCCTTGCCTTTCTCCTGCTCCCTTCGCTTTCTCCCTCTGTCCCATATCTTTCTTCCCGACTTGTCTCTTGCAGACTTTGGGCCAAACTGGCCCCAAGTCTGGGCATGGTTTGACAAGTTTTCAGAGGCCTGGCTGGTGGCAGCAGGGACACCAGGCAGTGACAGGCCCGGGGCTGACAGGCTCCCCATCCCCTAGGGGGCGCCTGGCTGCCACACCCAGCTGACATAGAACCTTTGTCACAATGCCCGCTGCCGTGGCGAGGATGCGGTGGCTCTGCAGGTGACAGGGACACTGCAGGACTTGGTGTCAGCTCAGCAATTTCTCACTTCCCCTAAGAAGCGGAATTCTGCAAATTGCTGCCTTTGCTCTTGAAAGGATGTCGTGAGGTGGGTGTTTTGGTGTCATACACTGAAAGCAGAGCAGAAACTGTGAAATATTCCCATGATATGCACGGTCCATGCCCCAAAGCTCCATGACTCAGCCTAAGGAGATCTGCAGCTTATTTTTTTGTACTGCCAGCAGATTGTGGAAGTACAGTATAAAAACCATCCTTATGGAGAGATCTTGGTATTTTAGGCTTAGTCTAAGTGTCTCAAGTAGCTGGGGTTTTTGCTTGGGCCTAATCCATACGGTCTTATGGCTTTCCTCCTAGTCTGAAGACGAATGTGCTAGAAACTATAAAGCAAAAACATGTCCTGCAGCCTAGCCTTGCCTTGCCTGTCCTTGCCTGTCCCAGCCTTGCCTTCTTTCCTTCTCATCCTCTTCTCTGTCCCATCCTCTCTCACTAACCCCTCGTCTGGCTGCATGTCTCTTCTTTCCTTTTCTCTCACTCTCCTGCTTCCTGCCTCTTTTCTTGCAATTCCTCCATCTCACTCCTGCAGCCCAACACTACTTTTTATTCTTCTTTCCCTTTCTCCTGCTCCCTTCGCTTTCTCCCTCTGTCCCATATCTTTCTTCCCGACTTGTCTTTTCAAGACTTTGGGCCAAACTGGCCCCAAGTCTGGGCATGGTTTGACAAGTTTTCAGAGGCCTGGCTGGTGGCAGCAGGGACACCAGGCAGTGACAGGCCCGGGGCTGACAGGCTCCGCATCCCCTAGGGGGCGCCTGGCTGCCACACCCAGCTGACATAGAACCTTTGTCACAATGCCCGCTACCGTGGCGAGGATGCGGTGGCTCTGCAGGTGACAGGGACACTGCAGGACTTGGTGTCAGCTCAGCAATTTCTCACTTCCCCTAAGAAGCGGAATTGTGCAAATTGCTGCCTTTGCTCTTGAAAGGATGTCATCAGGTGGGTGTTTTGGTGTCATACACTGAAAACAGAGCAGAAACTGTGAAATATTCCCATTATATGCATGGTCCCTGCCCCAAAGCACCATGACTCAGCCTAAGGAGATCTGCAGCTTATTTTTTTGTACTGGCAGCAGATTGTGGAAGTACAGTATAAAAACCATCCTTATGGAGAGATCTTGGTATTTTAGGCTTAGTCTAAGTGTCTCAAGTAGCTGGGGTTTTTGCTTGGGCCTAATCCATACGGTCTTATGGCTTTCCTCCTAGTCTGAAGACGAATGTGCTAGAAACTATAAAGAAAAACATGTCCTGCAGCCTAGCCTTGCCTTGCCTGTCCTTGCCTGTCCTAGCCTTGCCTTATGTCCTTCTCATCCTGTTCTCTGTCCCATCCTCTCTCACTAACCCCTCGTCTGGCTGCATGTCTCTTCTTTCCTTTTCTCTCACTCTCCTGCTTCCTGCCTCTTTTCTTGCAATTCCTCCATCTCACTCCTGCAGCCCAACACTACTTTTTATTCTTCCTTCCCTTTCTCCTGCTCCCTTCGCTTTCTCCCTCTGTCCCATATCTTTCTTACCGACTTGTCTCTTGTAGACTTTTGGGCCAAACTGGCCCCAAGTCTGGGCATGGTTTGACAAGTTTTCAGAGGCCTGGCTGGTGGCAGCAGGGCCAGCAGGCAGTGACAGGCCCGGGGCTGACAGGCTCCCCATGCCCTAGGGGGCACCTGGCTGCCACACCCAGCTGACATAGAACCTTTGTCACAATGCCCGCTGCCGTGGCGAGGATGCGGTGGCTCTGCAGGTGACAGGGACACTGCAGGACTTGGTGTCAGCTCAGCAATTTCTCACTTCCCCTAAGAAGCGGAATTCTGCAAATTGCTGCCTTTGCTCTTGAAAGGATGTCGTGAGGTGGGTGTTTTGGTGTCATACACTGAAAGCAGAGCAGAAACTGTGAAATATTCCCATGATATGCACGGTCCATGCCCCAAAGCTCCATGACTCAGCCTAAGGAGATCTGCAGCTTATTTTTTTGTACTGCCAGCAGATTGTGGAAGTACAGTATAAAAACCATCCTTATGGAGAGATCTTGGTATTTTAGGCTTAGTCTAAGTGTCTCAAGTGGCTGGGGTTTTTGCTTGGGCCTAATCCATACGGTCTTATGGCTTTCCTCCTAGTCTGAAGACGAATGTGCTAGAAACTATAAAGCAAAAACATGTCCTGCAGCCTAGCCTTGCCTTGCCTGTCCCTGCCTGTCCTAGCCTTGCCTTATGTCCTTCTCATCCTGTTCTCTGTCCCATCCTCTCTCACTAACCCCTCGTCTGGCTGCATGTCTCTTCTTTCCTTTTCTCTCACTCTCCTGCTTCCTGCCTCTTTTCTTGCAATTCCTCCATCTCACTCCTGCAGCCCAACACTACTTTTTATTCTTCCTTCCCTTTCTCCTGCTCCCTTTGCTTTCTCCCTCTGTCCCATATCTTTCTTCCTGACTTGTCTCTTGCAGACTTTGGGCCAAACTGGCCCCAAGTCTGGGCATGGTTTGACAAGTTTTCAGAGGCCTGGCTGGTGGCAGCAGGGCCAGCAGGCAGTGACAGGCCCGGGGCTGACAGGCTCCCCATCCCCTAGGGGGCGCCTGGCTGCCACACCCAGCTGACATAGAACCTTTGTCACAATGCCCGCTACCGTGGCGAGGATGCGGTGGCTCTGCAGGTGACAGGGACACTGCAGGACTTGGTGTCAGCTCAGCAATTTCTCACTTCCCCTAAGAAGCGGAATTCTGCAAATTGCTGCCTTTGCTCTTGAAAGGATGTCATCAGGTGGGTGTATTGGTGTCATACACTGAAAACAGAGTAGAAACTGTGAAATATTCCCATGATATGCACGGTCCCTGCCCCAAAGCACCATGACTCAGCCTAAGGAGATCTGCAGCTTATTTTTTTGTACTGCCAGCAGATTGTGGAAGTACAGTATAAAAACCATCCTTATGGAGAGATCTTGGTATTTTAGGCTTAGTCTAAATGTCTCAAGTAGCTGGGGTTTTTGCTTGGGCCTAATCCATACGGTCTTATGGCTTTCCTCCTCGTCTGAAGACGAATGTGCTAGAAACTATAAAGCAAATACATGTCCTGCAGCCTAGCCTTGCCTTGCCTGTCCTTGCCTGTCCTAGCCTTGCCTTATTTCCTTCTCATCCTGTTCTCTGTCCCATCCTCTCTCACTAACCCCTCGTCTGGCTGCATGTCTCTTCTTTCCTTTTCTCTCACTCTCCTGCTTCCTGCCTCTTTTCTTGCAATTCCTCCATCTCACTCCTGCAGCCCAACACTACTTTTTATTCTTCCTTCCCTTTCTCCTGCTCCCTTCGCTTTCTCCCTCTGTCCCATATCTTTCTTCCCGACTTGTCTCTTGCAGACTTTGGGCCAAACTGGCCCCAAGTCTGGGCATGGTTTGACAAGTTTTCAGAGGCCTGGCTGGTGGCAGCAGGGCCAGCAGGCAGTGACAGGCCCGGGGCTGACAGGCTCCCCATCCCCTAGGGGGCGCCTGGCTGCCACACCCAGCTGACATAGAACCTTTGTCACAATGCCCGCTACCGTGGCGAGGATGCGGTGGCTCTGCAGGTGACAGGGACACTGCAGGACTTGGTGTCAGCTCAGCAATTTCTCACTTCCCCTAAGAAGCGGAATTCTGCAAATTGCTGCCTTTGCTCTTGAAAGGATGTCATCAGGTGGGTGTATTGGTGTCATGCACTGAAAACAGAGCAGAAACTGTGAAATATTCCCATGATATGCACGGTCCCTGCCCCAAAGCACCATGACTCAGCCTAAGGAGATCTGCAGCTTATTTTTTTGTACTGCCAGCAGATTGTGGAAGTACAGTATAAAAACCATCCTTATGGAGAGATCTTGGTATTTTAGGCTTAGTCTAAGTGTCTCAAGTAGCTGGGGATTTTGCTTGGACCTAATCCATACGGTCTTATGGCTTTCCTCCTAGTCTGAAGACGAATGTGCTAGAAACTATAAAGCAAAAACATGTCCTGCAGCCTAGCCTTGCCTTGCCTGTCCCTGCCTGTCCTAGCCTTGCCTTATGTCCTTCTCATCCTGTTCTCTGTCCCATCCTCTCTCACTAAGCCCTCGTCTGGCTGCATGTCTCTTCTTTCCTTTTCTCTCACTCTCCTGCTTCCTGCCTCTTTTCTTGCAATTCCTCCATCTCACTCCTGCAGCCCAACACTACTTTTTATTCTTCCTTCCCTTTCTCCTGCTCCCTTCGCTTTCTCCCTCTGTCCCATATCTTTCTTCCTGACTTGTCTCTTGCAGACTTTGGGCCAAACTGGCCCCAAGTCTGGGCATGGTTTGACAAGTTTTCAGAGGCCTGGCTGGTGGCAGCAGGGCCACCAGGCAGTGACAGGCCCGGGGCTGACAGGCTCCCCATCCCCTAGGGGGCGCCTGGCTGCCACACCCAGCTGACATAGAACCTTTGTCACAATGCCCGCTACCGTGGCGAGGATGCGGTGGCTCTGCAGGTGACAGGGACACTGCAGGACTTGGTGTCAGCTCAGCAATTTCTCACTTCCCCTAAGAAGCGGAATTCTGCAAATTGCTGCCTTTGCTCTTGAAAGGATGTCATCAGGTGGGTGTTTTGGTGTCATGCACTGAAAACAGAGCAGAAACTGTGAAATATTCCCATGATATGCACGGTCCCTGCCCCAAAGCACCATGACTCAGCCTAAGGAGATCTGCAGCTGATTTTTTTGTACTGCCAGCAGATTGTGGAAGTACAGTATAAAAACCATCCTTATGGAGAGATCTTGGTATTTTAGGCTTAGTCTAAGTATCTCAAGTAGCTGGGGTTTTTGCTTGGGCCTAATCCATACGGTCTTATGGCTTTCCTCCTCGTCTGAAGACGAATGTGCTAGAAACTATAAAGCAAATACATGTCCTGCAGCCTAGCCTTGCCTTGCCTGTCCTTGCCTGTCCTAGCCTTGCCTTATTTCCTTCTCATCCTGTTCTCTGTCCCATCCTCTCTCACTAACCCCTCGTCTGGCTGCATGTCTCTTCTTTCCTTTTCTCTCACTCTCCTGCTTCCTGCCTCTTTTCTTGCAATTCCTCCATCTCTCTCCTGCAGCCCAACACTACTTTTTATTCTTCCTTCCCTTTCTCCTGCTCCCTTCGCTTTCTCCCTCTGTCCCATATCTTTCTTCCCGACTTGTCTCTTGCAGACTTTGGGCCAAACTGGCCCCAAGTCTGGGCATGGTTTGACAAGTTTTCAGAGGCCTGGCTGGTGGCAGCAGGGACACCAGGCAGTGACAGGCCCGGGGCTGACAGGCTCCCCATCCCCTAGGGGGCGCCTGGCTGCCACACCCAGCTGACATAGAACCTTTGTCACAATGCCCGCTACCGTGGCGAGGATGCGGTGGCTCTGCAGGTGACAGGGACACTGCAGGACTTGGTGTCAGCTCAGCAATTTCTCACTTCCCCTAAGAAGCGAATTCTGCAAATTGCTGCCTTTGCTCTTGAAAGGATGTCGTGAGGTGGGTGTTTTGGTGTCATACACTGAAAGCAGAGCAGAAACTGTGAAATATTCCCATGATATGCACGGTCCATGCCCCAAAGCTCCATGACTCAGCCTAAGGAGATCTGCAGCTTATTTTTTTGTACTGCCAGCAGATTGTGGAAGTACAGTATAAAAACCATCCTTATGGAGAGATCTTGGTATTTTAGGCTTAGTCTAAGTGTCTCAAGTAGCTGGGGTTTTTGCTTGGGCCTAATCCATACGGTCTTATGGCTTTCCTCCTAGTCTGAAGACGAATGTGCTAGAAACTATGAAGCAAAAACATGTCCTGCAGCCTAGCCTTGCCTTGCCTGTCCTTGCCTGTCCCAGCCTTGCCTTCTTTCCTTCTCATCCTCTTCTCTGTCCCATCCTCTCTCACTAACCCCTCGTCTGGCTGCATGTCTCTTCTTTCCTTTTCTCTCACTCTCCTGCTTCCTGCCTCTTTTCTTGCAATTCCTCCATCTCACTCCTGCAGCCCAACACTACTTTTTATTCTTCTTTCCCTTTCTCCTGCTCCCTTCGCTTTCTCCCTCTGTCCCATATCTTTCTTCCCGACTTGTCTTTTCAAGACTTTGGGCCAAACTGGCCCCAAGTCTGGGCATGGTTTGACAAGTTTTCAGAGGCCTGGCTGGTGGCAGCAGGGACACCAGGCAGTGACAGGCCCGGGGCTGACAGGCTCCGCATCCCCTAGGGGGCGCCTGGCTGCCACACCCAGCTGACATAGAACCTTTGTCACAATGCCCGCTACCGTGGCGAGGATGCGGTGGCTCTGCAGGTGACAGGGACACTGCAGGACTTGGTGTCAGCTCAGCAATTTCTCACTTCCCCTAAGAAGCGGAATTGTGCAAATTGCTGCCTTTGCTCTTGAAAGGATGTCATCAGGTGGGTGATTTGGTGTCATACACTGAAAACAGAGCAGAAACTGTGAAATATTCCCATTATATGCATGGTCCCTGCCCCAAAGCACCATGACTCAGCCTAAGGAGATCTGCAGCTTATTTTTTTGTACTGGCAGCAGATTGTGGAAGTACAGTATAAAAACCATCCTTATGGAGAGATCTTGGTATTTTAGGCTTAGTCTAAGTGTCTCAAGTAGCTGGGGTTTTTGCTTGGGCCTAATCCATACGGTCTTATGGCTTTCCTCCTAGTCTGAAGACGAATGTGCTAGAAACTATAAAGAAAAACATGTCCTGCAGCCTAGCCTTGCCTTGCCTGTCCTTGCCTGTCCTAGCCTTGCCTTATGTCCTTCTCATCCTGTTCTCTGTCCCATCCTCTCTCACTAACCCCTCGTCTGGCTGCATGTCTCTTCTTTCCTTTTCTCTCACTCTCCTGCTTCCTGCCTCTTTTCTTGCAATTCCTCCATCTCACTCCTGCAGCCCAACACTACTTTTTATTCTTCCTTCCCTTTCTCCTGCTCCCTTCGCTTTCTCCCTCTGTCCCATATCTTTCTTACCGACTTGTCTCTTGTAGACTTTTGGGCCAAACTGGCCCCAAGTCTGGGCATGGTTTGACAAGTTTTCAGAGGCCTGGCTGGTGGCAGCAGGGCCAGCAGGCAGTGACAGGCCCGGGGCTGACAGGCTCCCCATGCCCTAGGGGGCACCTGGCTGCCACACCCAGCTGACATAGAACCTTTGTCACAATGCCCGCTGCCGTGGCGAGGATGCGGTGGCTCTGCAGGTGACAGGGACACTGCAGGACTTGGTGTCAGCTCAGCAATTTCTCACTTCCCCTAAGAAGCGGAATTCTGCAAATTGCTGCCTTTGCTCTTGAAAGGATGTCGTGAGGTGGGTGTTTTGGTGTCATACACTGAAAGCAGAGCAGAAACTGTGAAATATTCCCATGATATGCACGGTCCATGCCCCAAAGCTCCATGACTCAGCCTAAGGAGATCTGCAGCTTATTTTTTTGTACTGCCAGCAGATTGTGGAAGTACAGTATAAAAACCATCCTTATGGAGAGATCTTGGTATTTTAGTCTTAGTCTAA
The DNA here is from genome assembly GCF_036013475.1 of Columba livia. Taxonomy (NCBI): domain Eukaryota; kingdom Metazoa; phylum Chordata; class Aves; order Columbiformes; family Columbidae; genus Columba; species Columba livia. Next base: position 607,156 of record NW_027043042.1, on the reverse strand, counting down.
GTGTCTCAAGTGGCTGGGGTTTTTGCTTGGGCCTAATCCATACGGTCTTATGGCTTTCCTCCTAGTCTGAAGACGAATGTGCTAGAAACTATAAAGCAAAAACATGTCCTGCAGCCTAGCCTTGCCTTGCCTGTCCCTGCCTGTCCTAGCCTTGCCTTATGTCCTTCTCATCCTGTTCTCTGTCCCATCCTCTCTCACTAACCCCTCGTCTGGCTGCATGTCTCTTCTTTCCTTTTCTCTCACTCTCCTGCTTCCTGCCTCTTTTCTTGCAATTCCTCCATCTCACTCCTGCAGCCCAACACTACTTTTTATTCTTCCTTCCCTTTCTCCTGCTACCTTTGCTTTCTCCCTCTGTCCCATATCTTTCTTCCTGACTTGTCTCTTGCAGACTTTGGGCCAAACTGGCCCCAAGTCTGGGCATGGTTTGACAAGTTTTCAGAGGCCTGGCTGGTGGCAGCAGGGCCAGCAGGCAGTGACAGGCCCGGGGCTGACAGGCTCCCCATCCCCTAGGGGGCGCCTGGCTGCCACACCCAGCTGACATAGAACCTTTGTCACAATGCCCGCTACCGTGGCGAGGATGCGGTGGCTCTGCAGGTGACAGGGACACTGCAGGACTTGGTGTCAGCTCAGCAATTTCTCACTTCCCCTAAGAAGCGGAATTCTGCAAATTGCTGCCTTTGCTCTTGAAAGGATGTCGTGAGGTGGGTGTATTGGTGTCATACACTGAAAACAGAGTAGAAACTGTGAAATATTCCCATGATATGCACGGTCCCTGCCCCAAAGCACCATGACTCAGCCTAAGGAGATCTGCAGCTTATTTTTTTGTACTGCCAGCAGATTGTGGAAGTACAGTATAAAAACCATCCTTATGGAGAGATCTTGGTATTTTAGGCTTAGTCTAAATGTCTCAAGTAGCTGGGGTTTTTGCTTGGGCCTAATCCATACGGTCTTATGGCTTTCCTCCTCGTCTGAAGACGAATGTGCTAGAAACTATAAAGCAAATACATGTCCTGCAGCCTAGCCTTGCCTTGCCTGTCCTTGCCTGTCCTAGCCTTGCCTTATTTCCTTCTCATCCTGTTCTCTGTCCCGTCCTCTCTCACTAACCCCTCGTCTGGCTGCATGTCTCTTCTTTCCTTTTCTCTCACTCTCCTGCTTCCTGCCTCTTTTCTTGCAATTCCTCCATCTCACTCCTGCAGCCCAACACTACTTTTTATTCTTCCTTCCCTTTCTCCTGCTCCCTTCGCTTTCTCCCTCTGTCCCATATCTTTCTTCCTGACTTGTCTCTTGCAGACTTTGGGCCAAACTGGCCCCAAGTCTGGGCATGGTTTGACAAGTTTTCAGAGGCCTGGCTGGTGGCAGCAGGGCCAGCAGGCAGTGACAGGCCCGGGGCTGACAGGCTCCCCATCCCCTAGGGGGCGCCTGGCTGCCACACCCAGCTGACATAGAACCTTTGTCACAATGCCCGCTACCGTGGCGAGGATGCGGTGGCTCTGCAGGTGACAGGGACACTGCAGGACTTGGTGTCAGCTCAGCAATTTCTCACTTCCCCTAAGAAGCGGAATTCTGCAAATTGCTGCCTTTGCTCTTGAAAGGATGTCATCAGGTGGGTGTATTGGTGTCATGCACTGAAAACAGAGCAGAAACTGTGAAATATTCCCATGATATGCACGGTCCCTGCCCCAAAGCACCATGACTCAGCCTAAGGAGATCTGCAGCTGATTTTTTTGTACTGCCAGCAGATTGTGGAAGTACAGTATAAAAACCATCCTTATGGAGAGATCTTGGTATTTTAGGCTTAGTCTAAGTATCTCAAGTAGCTGGGGTTTTTGCTTGGGCCTAATCCATACGGTCTTATGGCTTTCCTCCTCGTCTGAAGACGAATGTGCTAGAAACTATAAAGCAAATACATGTCCTGCAGCCTAGCCTTGCCTTGCCTGTCCTTGCCTGTCCTAGCCTTGCCTTATTTCCTTCTCATCCTGTTCTCTGTCCCATCCTCTCTCACTAACCCCTCGTCTGGCTGCATGTCTCTTCTTTCCTTTTCTCTCACTCTCCTGCTTCCTGCCTCTTTTCTTGCAATTCCTCCATCTCACTCCTGCAGCCCAACACTACTTTTTATTCTTCCTTCCCTTTCTCCTGCTCCCTTCGCTTTCTCCCTCTGTCCCATATCTTTCTTCCCGACTTGTCTCTTGCAGACTTTGGGCCAAACTGGCCCCAAGTCTGGGCATGGTTTGACAAGTTTTCAGAGGCCTGGCTGGTGGCAGCAGGGCCACCAGGCAGTGACAGGCCCGGGGCTGACAGGCTCCCCATCCCCTAGGGGGCGCCTGGCTGCCACACCCAGCTGACATAGAACCTTTGTCACAATGCCCGCTACCGTGGCGAGGATGCGGTGGCTCTGCAGGTGACAGGGACACTGCAGGACTTGGTGTCAGCTCAGCAATTTCTCACTTCCCCTAAGAAGCGGAATTCTGCAAATTGCTGCCTTTGCTCTTGAAAGGATGTCATCAGGTGGGTGTTTTGGTGTCATACACTGAAAACAGAGCAGAAACTGTGAAATATTCCCATGATATGCATGGTCCCTGCCCCAAAGCACCATGACTCAGCCTAAGGAGATCTGCAGCTTATTTTTTTGTACTGCCAGCAGATTGTGGAAGTACAGTATAAAAACCATCCTTATGGAGAGATCTTGGTATTTTAGGCTTAGTCTAAGTGTCTCAAGTAGCTGGGGATTTTGCTTGGGCCTAATCCATACGGTCTTATGGCTTTCCTCCTAGTCTGAAGACGAATGTGCTAGAAACTATAAAGCAAAAACATGTCCTGCAGCCTAGCCTTGCCTTGCCTGTCCCTGCCTGTCCTTTCCTTGCCTTATGTCCTTCTCATCCTGTTCTCTGTCCCATCCTCTCTCACTAAGCCCTCGTCTGGCTGCATGTCTCTTCTTTCCTTTTCTCTCACTCTCCTGCTTCCTGCCTCTTTTCTTGCAATTCCTCCATCTCACTCCTGCAGCCCAACACTACTTTTTATTCTTCCTTCCCTTTCTCCTGCTCCCTTCGCTTTCTCCCTCTGTCCCATATCTTTCTTCCTGACTTGTCTCTTGCAGACTTTGGGCCAAACTGGCCCCAAGTCTGGGCATGGTTTGACAAGTTTTCAGAGGCCTGGCTGGTGGCAGCAGGGCCACCAGGCAGTGACAGGCCCGGGGCTGACAGGCTCCCCATCCCCTAGGGGGCGCCTGGCTGCCACACCCAGCTGACATAGAACCTTTGTCACAATGCCCGCTACCGTGGCGAGGATGCGGTGGCTCTGCAGGTGACAGGGACACTGCAGGACTTGGTGTCAGCTCAGCAATTTCTCACTTCCCCTAAGAAGCGGAATTCTGCAAATTGCTGCCTTTGCTCTTGAAAGGATGTCATCAGGTGGGTGTTTTGGTGTCATGCACTGAAAACAGAGCAGAAACTGTGAAATATTCCCATGATATGCACGGTCCCTGCCCCAAAGCACCATGACTCAGCCTAAGGAGATCTGCAGCTGATTTTTTTGTACTGCCAGCAGATTGTGGAAGTACAGTATAAAAACCATCCTTATGGAGAGATCTTGGTATTTTAGGCTTAGTCTAAGTATCTCAAGTAGCTGGGGTTTTTGCTTGGGCCTAATCCATACGGTCTTATGGCTTTCCTCCTCGTCTGAAGACGAATGTGCTAGAAACTATAAAGCAAATACATGTCCTGCAGCCTAGCCTTGCCTTGCCTGTCCTTGCCTGTCCTAGCCTTGCCTTATTTCCTTCTCATCCTGTTCTCTGTCCCATCCTCTCTCACTAACCCCTCGTCTGGCTGCATGTCTCTTCTTTCCTTTTCTCTCACTCTCCTGCTTCCTGCCTCTTTTCTTGCAATTCCTCCATCTCACTCCTGCAGCCCAACACTACTTTTTATTCTTCCTTCCCTTTCTCCTGCTCCCTTCGCTTTCTCCCTCTGTCCCATATCTTTCTTCCCGACTTGTCTCTTGCAGACTTTGGGCCAAACTGGCCCCAAGTCTGGGCATGGTTTGACAAGTTTTCAGAGGCCTGGCTGGTGGCAGCAGGGCCACCAGGCAGTGACAGGCCCGGGGCTGACAGGCTCTCCATCCCCTAGGGGGCGCCTGGCTGCCACACCCAGCTGACATAGAACCTTTGTCACAATGCCCGCTACCGTGGCGAGGATGCGGTGGCTCTGCAGGTGACAGGGACACTGCAGGACTTGGTGTCAGCTCAGCAATTTCTCACTTCCCCTAAGAAGCGGAATTCTGCAAATTGCTGCCTTTGCTCTTGAAAGGATGTCATCAGGTGGGTGTTTTGGTGTCATACACTGAAAACAGAGCAGAAACTGTGAAATATTCCCATGATATGCATGGTCCCTGCCCCAAAGCACCATGACTCAGCCTAAGGAGATCTGCAGCTTATTTTTTTGTACTGCCAGCAGATTGTGGAAGTACAGTATAAAAACCATCCTTATGGAGAGATCTTGGTATTTTAGGCTTAGTCTAAGTGTCTCAAGTAGCTGGGGATTTTGCTTGGGCCTAATCCATACGGTCTTATGGCTTTCCTCCTAGTCTGAAGACGAATGTGCTAGAAACTATAAAGCAAAAACATGTCCTGCAGCCTAGCCTTGCCTTGCCTGTCCCTGCCTGTCCTAGCCTTGCCTTATGTCCTTCTCATCCTGTTCTCTGTCCCATCCTCTCTCACTAAGCCCTCGTCTGGCTGCATGTCTCTTCTTTCCTTTTCTCTCACTCTCCTGCTTCCTGCCTCTTTTCTTGCAATTCCTCCATCTCACTCCTGCAGCCCAACACTACTTTTTATTCTTCCTTCCCTTTCTCCTGCTCCCTTCGCTTTCTCCCTCTGTCCCATATCTTTCTTCCTGACTTGTCTCTTGCAGACTTTGGGCCAAACTGGCCCCAAGTCTGGGCATGGTTTGACAAGTTTTCAGAGGCCTGGCTGGTGGCAGCAGGGCCACCAGGCAGTGACAGGCCCGGGGCTGACAGGCTCCCCATCCCCTAGGGGGCGCCTGGCTGCCACACCCAGCTGACATAGAACCTTTGTCACAATGCCCGCTACCGTGGCGAGGATGCGGTGGCTCTGCAGGTGACAGGGACACTGCAGGACTTGGTGTCAGCTCAGCAATTTCTCACTTCCCCTAAGAAGCGGAATTCTGCAAATTGCTGCCTTTGCTCTTGAAAGGATGTCATCAGGTGGGTGTTTTGGTGTCATGCACTGAAAACAGAGCAGAAACTGTGAAATATTCCCATGATATGCACGGTCCCTGCCCCAAAGCACCATGACTCAGCCTAAGGAGATCTGCAGCTGATTTTTTTGTACTGCCAGCAGATTGTGGAAGTACAGTATAAAAACCATCCTTATGGAGAGATCTTGGTATTTTAGGCTTAGTCTAAGTATCTCAAGTAGCTGGGGTTTTTGCTTGGGCCTAATCCATACGGTCTTATGGCTTTCCTCCTCGTCTGAAGACGAATGTGCTAGAAACTATAAAGCAAATACATGTCCTGCAGCCTAGCCTTGCCTTGCCTGTCCTTGCCTGTCCTAGCCTTGCCTTATTTCCTTCTCATCCTGTTCTCTGTCCCATCCTCTCTCACTAACCCCTCGTCTGGCTGCATGTCTCTTCTTTCCTTTTCTCTCACTCTCCTGCTTCCTGCCTCTTTTCTTGCAATTCCTCCATCTCACTCCTGCAGCCCAACACTACTTTTTATTCTTCCTTCCCTTTCTCCTGCTCCCTTCGCTTTCTCCCTCTGTCCCATATCTTTCTTCCCGACTTGTCTCTTGCAGACTTTGGGCCAAACTGGCCCCAAGTCTGGGCATGGTTTGACAAGTTTTCAGAGGCCTGGCTGGTGGCAGCAGGGCCACCAGGCAGTGACAGGCCCGGGGCTGACAGGCTCCCCATCCCCTAGGGCGCGCCTGGCTGCCACACCCAGCTGACATAGAACCTTTGTCACAATGCCCGCTACCGTGGCGAGGATGCGGTGGCTCTGCAGGTGACAGGGACACTGCAGGACTTGGTGTCAGCTCAGCAATTTCTCACTTCCCCTAAGAAGCGGAATTCTGCAAATTGCTGCCTTTGCTCTTGAAAGGATGTCATCAGGTGGGTGTATTGGTGTCATGCACTGAAAACAGAGCAGAAACTGTGAAATATTCCCATGATATGCACGGTCCCTGCCCCAAAGCACCATGACTCAGCCTAAGGAGATCTGCAGCTGATTTTTTTGTACTGCCAGCAGATTGTGGAAGTACAGTATAAAAACCATCCTTATGGAGAGATCTTGGTATTTTAGGCTTAGTCTAAGTATCTCAAGTAGCTGGGGTTTTTGCTTGGGCCTAATCCATACGGTCTTATGGCTTTCCTCCTAGTCTGAAGACGAATGTGCTAGAAACTATAAAGCAAATACATGTCCTGCAGCCTAGCCTTGCCTTGCCTGTCCTTGCCTGTCCTAGCCTTGCCTTATTTCCTTCTCATCCTGTTCTCTGTCCCATCCTCTCTCACTAAGCCCTCGTCTGGCTGCATGTCTCTTCTTTCCTTTTCTCTCACTCTCCTGCTTCCTGCCTCTTTTCTTGCAATTCCTCCATCTCACTCCTGCAGCCCAACACTACTTTTTATTCTTCCTTGCCTTTCTCCTGCTCCCTTCGCTTTCTCCCTCTGTCCCATATCTTTCTTCCCGACTTGTCTCTTGCAGACTTTGGGCCAAAATGGCCCCAAGTCTGGGCATGGTTTGACAAGTTTTCAGAGGCCTGGCTGGTGGCAGCAGGGACACCAGGCAGTGACAGGCCCGGGGCTGACAGGCTCCCCATCCCCTAGGGGGCGCCTGGCTGCCACACCCAGCTGACATAGAACCTTTGTCACAATGCCCGCTACCGTGGCGAGGATGCGGTGGCTCTGCAGGTGACAGGGACACTGCAGGACTTGGTGTCAGCTCAGCAATTTCTCACTTCCCCTAAGAAGCGGAATTCTGCAAATTGCTGCCTTTGCTCTTGAAAGGATGTCGTGAGGTGGGTGTTTTGGTGTCATACACTGAAAGCAGAGCAGAAACTGTGAAATATTCCCATGATATGCACGGTCCATGCCCCAAAGCTCCATGACTCAGCCTAAGGAGATCTGCAGCTTATTTTTTTGTACTGCCAGCAGATTGT